>NC_041220.1:82482117-82495704 GCF_002837175.3 Physeter macrocephalus | reverse complement strand
ATCGGCAGGCGGACTCTCAACCACTGCGCCACCAGGGAAGCCCCACTAATATTTTCAATAGTGCTTTTATAAATGAAAACTGATTTTAAAAATGACATTTTGATAAGATTAAAACTGATTTTTCCATCTATGTTTTAAAAAATTTATATTAGCATACTTTGGCATTTTGCATATGTGCAATGCTACAGAATTTCACAACTATTTTATCTAGGTTCTTTTTCCCCATTACTTTTACTTTGCTTCATATAGGAATTTGAAAATAAACACAACAAATGTTTACTTACAATGGAAGTTTTTTGTTTTTAAAAAAAAATTTTTTTTTTTATCAGAGATCTAACTATTACTACTCACTTGAGTGTCTTTCCACTTGGTAATAAAGCTATTTTCTATGTCCATTTGTTTGACTTGGTCTTCTTTAACCTGTTTAAAATATAATTTGGGACATTCTAATAAAATACAAAGAGTGATGGTACTTATCCTCACATAACTTTCTTCAGGAATTTAAAGACCAACACATTAAAAATAAATGAGAATGGCCATCTTTAGCAGTGTGGGCCCATAAAGCTAGAGCAGAAGTAAAGCCAACTAGATAGAGCCTCATAAAGTTCAGAACATCTTATGATGATATCATTTCAGGCTGAAGATTCCATCAATGGAATCCCCTTGGCTGAGGCAATTTAATTAGCAAAGGGGCTGATGATGTGTTTGATAGAGTTTATGTAGGTTAACAGACAAGACTCATTTCTCAAACAGAAATGTTGATTAAGTGCTTATGAAATTTTCACCATTTGGTTAAAGTTGGATTTAACAAAAATATGTAGAAAAACATTTTTATTAATTTAACAGTACAAAAATAGAAAATAAAGAGAGCATGCAAAGCCACACATTTTTTTTTCTACGTCTTTCATTTCTCAGCATCAGAACTATTGCAAAGAAGTTGCTATTGATCAAAAACAGTGGACACGTATAGGAAGAAGTAAAAAGGAGATCAAAGAGCAAAGAGGATCCAACAATTCTGGTCCATTCCTATATAAATTAAGATACAAACTGTGTTATTTTATTTTATTAAAATATAGTTTCTTTCCCTTTGCTAAGGAATCTTTCTATCAGTTATTGTAAGAATGTACGAACTCTACAAAAGGTGACCTATTACATTAAGCTATTTGATTTCATCTGGTATATACATAGCCCTGGAAAACAAGGGGTCTTGTGCAAGACTGTTTAATAGAATGCCGCGAAGGTTAAATGGCAACCCTGAGATGGCAGAAGCAGTTAAGCAATGGAGCTGGACCTTTGACCCAGATCCCTTATATTCCCCCCATATTCAAATCCTAGGCTTATTTCGCCCTTTTTTACTCCTTTGAATTAAGAAATCATCCCTATTCTAACAGTTTTCTGATGAAACATGAAAATCTGAACTTCATAATATAGCAAATTGAAAAGTCAAACAATTAGAACAGAGATGACTTAATAAAAACCACAGACTGTTAATTCAGAATTTTTTTTCCAGTTCATGCACAATTAAAAGAAAACACTAAAATGCTTTCAACTGCAAAATTTATCAGCCTGATGTATATTACCGAATTTGTGAAATTCACAAATTTCATACCTCTAAGTAGACATACTTAATGCATACATATACTGAGGAAAAAAAAACATAGAAACACTATAAATAGAAATATTCTGTCCAAGACGCCAGATGGTAAAAAAGCTTTAGAAGCAGCCAGATTTAAATGAATGGCTATAGCTTAAAAAGCTAGTTATTATCTAAAAAAATTAAGGATCATATAACTATACATTATTTTCTTTAAATATTCATAAAGACCTGAATAAAAACATCCCAAAATACACATTTTTGTTTGCAAACAGTAACATCAAAACTATTTTTACAATGGCAGGATATAAAATATTTACCTCAAATATTTCAACATAATTATTAATTAAGTCCTCAATTACATTCACTTCTTCACTAGTTTGTCCCTTAGTTTGAAACAAACAGGAGGAAAAAACCAAGGCCAAATTGTGGGCGTTCATGTGATTGATTTCTGAGCATTTCTGAACCCTGTGAGAGAAAAGCAGAGCTTATTACAATGTATTTCTATTTGAAAATTTCATAGAACTTATAAGTCTTCATACTCATTTATTTTTTTTCTCTCTCATTTTTTTTTTTTTTTTTTTTTTTTCGGTACGCGGGCCTCTCACTGTCGTGGTCTCTCCCGTTGCGGAGCACAGGCTCCGGACGCGCAGGCCCAGCGGCCATGGCTCACGGGCCCAGCCGCTCCGCGGCATGTGGGATCTTCCCGGACCGGGGCACGAACCTGTGTCCCCTGCAACAGCAGGCGGACTCTCAACCACTGCGCCACCAGGGAAGCCCTCTCTCTCTTTTTTAATACACACATATTGAAAGTCTCTGATATAAAAGGTACAGTGGTGATTTAAAGAAAAATACATAGTTCTTTCTTCCAAGTAGCTCAGTTTAATTAAGAACATAAGAAAAGACTACTGTTAAAGATATTACTACAAGTTACAAAGCAGTACTTGATCATTGCTTTAGAAGAGGGACTCCTCACCCACCATATCCAGACAATACCACTAATGGGACAACCTGCAGCTAAGGCATAACGGTATGCTTGCAGAATGGTGTCAAATGACTTGTGGGGTAGGAGCATGATAAAAGAGGAGAAAGGGGCAGTAGGTAAGCAGGAAATAAGGCAAGAGGGCAAATCGGGAGGCATATAGGAGAGAGTTCCAAATTCAAGGTTTAGGGCTAGGCTGAATTTCCCAGAAAGTACATATCGGGCGAGAAAATGCCTGGCAGCATGTGTTTGGATGGTTATTCAAAATACGATATTTCCTCTCAAAAAGCCATCACTTAATTAAAAAATACAATTACATTTTTCTTGGATAGAACTAAGAATGGCTTTTTACAATGAACAGACATGAACAGAGGAGTCAATTCTCCCAACCAGTAGGCTACAACACTTGAGTTTTACAATGAGCATTTAAAGTACTCACGAATGTAAGTTCAAAGTGATTAAAAACAAAATACAGCCATCACCCCAATAAAAGGAAATTTACACTGATAACAATTCTGGAGAACTCTAACTGATGCCCATGGAAGTATCTGTTAATGCTCTCTGTCACTGACTGTAGACACAGCAACTGCTCAGTTGCCTATCTAATTACATTTGTAAATTTCTAAAATACATACTAAAAAAGGCAGACCAAGTCTATCAAAGGAATAAAGCAAGACTAAGGTAGGTACACCTGACTACAAAGAGCAAAGATTCTAGTAGGTACAAGAAAAATAAGGAAACATGACAGGAATATATATGATAGTGTAAGAAACTCACAAGGAAATGCCAAATTGCATAGCAGAGACAGAGCAAGCTTGATCATCATATATGATTTATAAGATGCAAAAGGCATTGCAAGTTAATAGAGGAAGATGTCATAATTGTGGGCATCCCTCTCAAAACCACTTCCGTACTTTTTTTTTTTATCACACTGGACTGTAAACACCTGGAAAATTTATCTGCATGTCTGCCTGTGCTACTAGAATCTAAGCATCTCACAGTCAGAGACTTTGTGTTAATCACACTGTAGTGCATAATAAATACCTGGTGAATGGAATTAAGTCAAAGTTAGTCATGGAGGAAATGGTCTGTTATCTAGGGCAGGGATGGAAGTGAATGCTAAATCAACCTGACCTTATCCAAACTGACCTCTCAAACTTTTGACAAAACTATCTAACATTCCCATCTCTCCTGAGACTTCCTTCCGCAATAGCCTTCTCCTCCAGCAATCATCACCTCTTCAGTTTCTATAGCTGCCTTAATTTCTGGCATAAAGCATGTACACTATGTATTTTCCTTTTCTTCCTTTATTTCCCTGCTCCCACACTAGCATCCCCAAGTGTCCCATATTCAGCCATCTCACTCTCTTCCCACTCAGCCCTTCTCATCAGAAGCTCAAGGAAATTGTTTCTTAAATAGTTTCTCTGCCTCTATTCTAACCTCTTCCCAGTCAATCGCAGGACATGGGTTATTATCCTAAAACAGATTGGATCAGTCACTTCTGATCACTTAAGGGAATGAAATCCAAATGTTTCTGCATGACCAACAGTGTCTTTCGCAGCCTCCTGCCAGCTAGCTACAAACCATCTCATCTCCTGGTACACCTATTTCCTAGAAAATATCCTTCACTCATGTCTTGTACTTACTTTTCTTTCATGCCCAGTTCATTTATCCATTTAAATCTGAAACATCACTTGGACCTCAACACACAATGAACCACTTAGTCCCTCCTCTATAATTCCATGTCTTATGCTAAAATTCTTCATATTAAAATCTGTCCTGAGGGCGCTGTGTTTTCATAAAGAATATAAAATGCCCTGCAGCATCCCTGTGAGTTCCAATTGTGATGTCCCAGGGCTCCTTGGTGCTATTTAGAAACTGCAGACTTAAGACTATTTTTGTCATTCATGTATTATTATCAACTATTTTTGTTACATGGAACCTTACTGGACATTGTATTGTACATAGTAGGAGCTAAAATATATGTCACCTGAAGAAAAGGATTGAAAGGAACTCATCTGAAATTCAAGTATAAAGTTTAAGAATTATGTGTAACAATGTTTAAAATGTTAATGTGATAATTGTAGCAGCCTGGTGACATATTATAACTTTGGAAGAAAAAATTATCTGTCCCAATGTCTCATAGGCATAGAGGTAGGACTATAAATATATAGACTACATTTATATGATGCAATAAGAAAATCAGATTTACAGTAGGAATGGAGTTTACAAGTATCAGAAGTGGTGGCTAGAAAAGAAAGATAAAGAGAAAAGAACAATTGTGGAGGATTTAGGAATCTAAACTCCAAATAAGGTATTTTTAGTAGAATTCAGGTTCACAGAAATTTATTCAAGGGAATATTGCATCCACGAAGGAAGCTGCAAACAATATGTTCCTTAAGCAATATTTACACTGATTTAAGTTTTTGTAATGACAAAACTTGCTCATAGCAAAACAAACAAACAAACCTTAAGTTTGTTGACTTAAAATGTTATTCCCAAACATTGTCATCCTTCAGATGTCATTTCTCAAGCTACCATTTTATTCCTCTTATCCTCCCAAATGCAGGGGACTGCATGCCCCAACATAGAAAAAGTTTTGGATTTTTAAAATTTCCCTCATCTAATCAACTGTCTGACACCAAAATAATGGAGTCAGGTTAGATACAAACTCATAATAAAGAAATAAAGGTTTATTAAGAGTCCACCATGAGAAAATACTGTGCTCACAGATTCCTGCTATAGAATTCTGGTCCCTGTACTTCCTTCTCTGACATCCCTCTTAAATGTTTTAAAATTCTTGCTTATGTACTGGATGTATCTGATTTGCTGTGCATGATTATTTCTAATCCATTTAAGAAATTCTCCACTGCTATTTATTTGAAATGTGTCTTAATTCCACTAAGAGACACTAAAGTGATAGTTCATGGGAATTCCATTTTGAAACTATTCTTAAGATATGGCGAAAGATTCATAGTCACAAATAGAAGGTTAACCACAGTACTTTAAATTTAAGAAATAATGTCTTATTGAGTGCCATGTTTGAAATGTCTAGAAAAGTTCATGAATCCACCCACCTATAAAGGTGTTCAATTATAGCTGCCAATGTTGCTCGGTTGACCCCAGGAAGAGTACGTATAAATGCTCCATATTTTTTAATTCTTTCCTTGTCATCCTGGGCATCTAGAGGTTAAACACACACACGTAAAACTTGAGGTCTAACTAATCATCTGTATTACCAATCTGCCTTTTATCAATATTTTAAAACAATATTCACAATTGTTATTTCACTGACAAAATCAAGTTTCAATAGAAAAACATTCAAACTTCTATAATTCTGGAAAAGTATTTACAAAAACATTCCAGGGCTATATGTCATAGTTCTTATACTTTGTAATTAAAAATGAAGCACTTTCAAAACCCAGGGTTGTATTTTATCTTCAACTTTACAGACTACTGAATGTCAACGAAGAGGAATCTTTTCAATTAATAACAAATTAGAGTACAAATTGAAAAGATAAGCCAAAAGTATTTTAACTGTAGCTATGGAAAGATTTCACTATTTGTTATTTGAAAATGACATTTCTGACCTTTTCCCCTTGTGGAATCATAAAAATCTTCCCCAAACTATGAACCAACCCAGAACTATGAACTGTACCTTACCCCACAGATCCATGTAATGGGGCTTTCACCAGCCCTGGAACCTTCAACTCTTTGGAGAAGGTAAGGGGACAGTGGAAGAAGTCATGTGTAGGCCCTGGAAACGATGATACAGACTGAGAGGAGGATGGACCCTCTGCCTTAGTCATGGAGCGGAGGATGAGAAGGAATTACTCTCCTCCACCCTCCTAACCCCAAGAAGTCAAATACTTAGAGTAACTACACAGGAACCTCCAAAGTTCTGGAGTCTAGAAGATGTGCAGTGGTGGTCTGGTCTAACCTACTCCCTCACAGGGGAAACAGGAGACCTCTCTTCAAATAAATAACTTGTACTGGCTCTGTAACTCAAGGGGATTGCACTTATATATCCCCTCTCAATTCCCAACTACCTTTGGAAACAAGGCTTTTTCATTTTCTGCTTAGCCCTACACATTCTGTTAACAGAAAGCCAGCAGCACTTTATGATTCTTTGAAAGTACACAGTCACTTGTAAAGGGCATTCCGATCCCTGGGGAGGTAAGAGACTCTGTGACACATTTTTGAAGTATGCTCCTACTCAAAACTGCAACTGATAGCTCTTTTGTACTGACTTTGCCTGCACATGAGATCTATGAAAGTAAACATGGTCATATTGACTTAACTGTGCTGGTAGATGACTCTCTAAAAGTAGGAGGGGATGACACCCAAATGACTTTCAAAGATGATACTAGAAGTGAATTAAGAACTTTCTGTCATCCCTGGTATAATCCAAACATTTTCCCTTGTGTCATCCAGTTTCTAACTGTAGAGGTAATTGTATTTATTCAACAAAATGCAATGAATACTACTATGCTTATAACAAGTCATGCTATTACAGCATATTTTCACAAATCTTATAAGAATAAAATAGATGATATTTTCATAATAAAGCTTAAGTAATTGGAAAGGAAAACTGAAGATAGATTTTAGGTCATATAGGAAACACAATGATCTATTCAACTAGCCACAGACTTCAGACAGTTTAATAGCGTTCTTAGAAGAAGAGGTTGTATATCATATATATAGGTGCTCTGCCACTGTAGGGCATTCTTCGCCTTGGACTCACAGGACCCAAGAGAGCTCTCCTGTGAGTTCACCCAGAGAATTCTAGTTTATTCTTGTCAAATCCAACAAAGGGCACTTTTCTGACAGGTCAGGGTGAGCTACATTGGATCTAAAAGCAAAGAACTTTTAACACTATTTGACCCAATAGTAGAAGCCTCCAAGTAAATGCTCAAGGATTCACATCCAAATGAAAGGTGAACACACTCCTCTTTGACACATGCTAATACTTCCCAACTACCTCCTCCTGGTAGATTGACAACAATGAAGACATCTCTGTCATGAAATCTGACAACTTCAGCAAAAGCATACTTGTCACAGATTTTTGATAAATGATTTTATAATGAAGACAAATTGTAATTCTTTATAAAACAGAGATACTATAAATAACTTCATGGTTATAAATTACAATAAAATCTTAAAACAAAAAATGAGGATGGCAGGGTAATTGGGCTTAAAAGATATATCATCTAATTCCATATTTTATATTCCAGAAAATTATACAATCAACTTTTCTTGTGATTAGAGTTAAACCTATTGATTTTAGAAGTATCAGGAAGTAACTATAAGACTTCTGAATTAGGCAGTTAAATTGTGAAAAGCTTTATTTTAATAACAATACTACTCTCTTCTTGCTGACACAAATAAGGGTCATTCTTGGAATAATTTTTCAAACTGTGGATGTTTTATGACATTTCAAAATGAATCCCTTCAAATGTCATAGTTATGTTTTAGATTAAACAAATGCTTTCAATGAAAAAAACTATTTCTCAACAGAGGGACATCATATAGTTAAACTCAAAGGTCATTTTATAAAAAAATTTCTCAAAACAGATTAAATGTACAAGAGAGAAATATATTAGTAAATTATGGTATAAGTCAATGATACATTTTAATAACTGTGGAAAAATGAAGATTCAAAATTGTCATTTTGAAAGCATTGTAGGTATATGGGAAATATTTTTGGTTTATTAATAAAATAAAGATTATTTGTAAATCATAGGCATGGGGACAAAGACTATAAAATAATGTGAAAAATGAAAATAGCTCTATTAGAAATCTGAGATTAAAGGCAATGTTTATATTTTAAAATATTTATCATAATCTTTCTATAAAAAGAGTTATTTTGAATTAATGGATGTAAATACAGGTTTTACTAAAATCAATCTGACCCATTAACTTTTCTAAGGTCATTTCTTAAATAAGTTCTCTTACAGTGCAGGAAAGCTTTTTTGCTTCATTAGACAGAATCTAGAAAAAATAAAGAGTAAAAAAAAAAAAATTGTTATGTAACTCTAAAGAGGTAGAATAAATGAAAAAGGAAAGCCAAACAGCCATATGGCAAAACCGTGTAAAACCAATCTTATATTAAAACTTTCATTTTAATCTTAATGAGAAAATTAACAGCCTACATGGACTTGACTATAACACTTCCAAAGTTAAGGCAAAGTAAGCAATGAGAAATCTACCGAAAACTAAGTACTACCATAAAACACTGTTTAGCAATTATCACCATAAATTTCTTTTGAGGCAGATATAAACAACTATTGATTGCACAATTTCTGTTCTGAACCATTATGTATACTGTTCCTTTCAATTAAATGTTCAGATTATCAAAGGAGAGTTTAAAAATCTATCATCAAATGAGAAGACAAGCCTTTATTCTGTTCTATATTATATGTGTTACCTAAGGCAGAGATCCAATATGGATAGAGCTCCTTAGTAAGAAGTGCGTCGTCAATGTCAGAGAGAAAACTCTTCAATACGCCCGTCACATCTTCAAGCTGATGTTTTCCAGCCCTCAATTTAAAGCTTCTTGCATCCTTTTTGAAACTCTCCAGGAGTTCACTTACATGTAAAGGATCACCATTCTTTTGATAGATATATTTGCACCCTAAACCTTTGTTAAAAAAAAGAAAATGGTTATATGAAAAAAGTCTCAGGTCAAAATCCACTCTGATATCTTAAAAATAGAACCAATTTTTGTGTTGAAATGATGCACAAGACAAAATCATTATCCAAGAGCTGATATAAACATGCATGAGAAAAAAAGAGCCCCTCCCCCTGCAACTTTAATATTTAAAATGTAAACCTGATGAGTTTACCTCATCCTCAGCTTTTAGTAAGTCTCTGGCCAGTCCTTTCCCTAGTCCTTCATAGCATCTTTTTCAAATGTTTTTTTTACCACAAGTACCCTTCGCTTAGTCTCCCAGAATACAAATTTGCCTCCAGTTTCACTGACAAAAGTGAGGCTCTCTGGTATAAATTTCCTCAAGTCTCTGCACTCACATTTGTATATTAATTCTGTCTGTTCCCACCTTCACCTTCTTCTACATGAAGAGTTGGGTCATGTCCTTTTCAAAGTTACAGATTCATCAAGTTTCCCATATAAAATAAGAGGAATAGCAGTGGTTAACTGGAGGAAGAGGAGTGATGATGACGATATACAAACAAAAAAATTTTTTAAATCCTTTTTTGCCCCTCCCCCCAGGTCTCTTGTCTCTTCCTTCCAAAACTAATCTGAGTTTCCTATATTTATTCTTTCTCTCATCTCACATCCCTGTTAATCCTTCAACCACATAATCTTGCTTCTGTGCCCAATTCCCACTGTAGCAGGACCATCTTCATCAAGAATATCTATTTTCTAGATGCTTTTCAGTTTTTATGTGATAAGAATCCCTTGCAGTGTCTGACAATCCAATAAATCCCTGTTAAAATTCTGTTAATCTCAAGGTTTTCATGATGTTATGATCTCATCTTTTTTGCCCCTTCCTCTATGACTACTCTTCTAGTCTTCTATTTATTCTGCTATCTAGTATTTACTGATGATCCCAGCAATCCATCCTCAACTCTCTTCTCTGCTCCACTACAAAATTCTCTGGATGAACCCATCCATCTTCATCACTTCAACTACTACATGTACATTTCCACTCAGGTTTTAATTCCTAAAATTTCAAATGCACACATGCACTTTAATATATAGATACTATATAAATAATACATGCAACACACACTATACTTATACATATGAACAAATTAACTCTCCTGGCCCATTCACTATTTTACCTCCCAATCCCAACATGTTCTTTATTTATCTTGTTCCTATACCTCAGAATTTGGCATTGCTTCCTCCCCAGTCCTTTACAAGTCAGAACTTTTCTTTCTCACTTACCACACCAAACAAAAATGTCACATATATTTTTCATCATGACTTCTCTCTCAAAAGTGTCCCCTTTATCCATCCCATGTGCTATTATTATTTTGTGCACCCAGCTCCTCGCTATGTTATCACAACGCCCTGTTCTATTCCTGTGCAGCCCTCCAGTCTGTCTCGAAAATGACAACAGCATGGTCTGAGACACAGGTTGGCTAGTGTTACCAACATGCTTAAAAATATGGATACAGCCCTCCCACTGCTTTGAGGGCAAGTTTGAGGATTTTATTATGATACATAAGACCCTACATGAATTTTCCTAACTAACCCTCCTGCCTCTTGTATTTGTCCACTCTTCTCACACTGAGTTCTGGCCACATTTAACTACCCCCAAGTTCCCTGAACAGACAACCTCCTTCATGACTCTGCACCTAGGCATACACTGTTTCCTCTTCCAGGAATTCCTATTCCTTCTTTCTCTTAACTAGTTCCCATTTTCTCTTAAGACCTGTGGTAGGTTCCATGCCTCAACCATGAAGCCATCCATGACCACCTCTACACTGGGTGAAATTCACCCCTAAACCACGGACACCTGTACCAACCCCTGAACCTCTCTGCCATAGAATTTTGTACACTTGAGATGTAATTGCCCACTTGTTTGCCTTTGATCCACAATCTGTAAACTCCTAGAAGGCAAAGATCATGTCTTATTTTCTGTATACAGCAGCTACACAGTTCCTAGAAGAACTCAGTAGGTACTTAGTAAATGACCACAACAGAATAATAAGCAAATTCTACAAAAAAAACAATTGACTAAGTTTCTGAGAGGTTATGTGCTGGTTGAGTGAATTTCTAATAGCTGGTACACAAGGTAACTGAATGTGAATTTGAAGGTAATTTTGTTTACATAAATAAAATATATTCCCCCAAGAACTAACTACTGTAACTCATTAAAAAAATTAAAACTCTAAGAATTATTCTGTGAACTTGGTCAGATTCGGATCTTGACACCATGAGCATGAGCACAAAAACTGGCCTTAGATTTTAACCCAACGATTAGGAAATTCAAAATAATTATGACCATAAAGGCTCTGAGCCAACCACTTGCATCCTATAATCATTGGGCATTTTCTAAGTTCATATCAAATCTTCCCTTGTATACATGCTGGTAATATTGGGGTTTTCTCCATGTTCTGCTCATTAAAAAAAAAAAAGCTAAAAATACATGAAGACTTTTATTCGCTTTATTACTTTAATATGCAAGTTAATGTACCTTATGCTAGAGCTACAAAGTAGTTATAATGTATGAAATTTAGTTGAAAACAATCTAATGCTTAATGATTTTAAATTCAAATAAACACCACAAAGAAACTTCTGATTTCCCCAGAGAAACATTAAGTTGGATACGCTGAAGCTAGTCAAGTTATTTTAATCATTTGTCAGCTTATGAAACACTTTATGCCATTATGAAATTAAGATGATTTGAAAATTCCCAATGAGGTTATGCTCTTGCTAAAACAGAATATGTGTGCAATTCATTTACACCTACAAAATGTAAATGCACTATACTGAATTACTAATAAATGAAGATCATAACCTTCTTCTTCCCCCGTTTTCAAATAAACAGATGATGACAGTTGATAAGAAAAATATAAACATACTATCAAGGGAAGGAACTTCATAGAGTAATCCCACATAATGTGATTACATACGTATTTACAATAGATATATAATTCAAACACAATAAATCTGAATATTAATGATAATTGTACTTGGATTACATATGAAATAACTAAAATATTAAAATGGCACTCTCCCTAGGAGAAAATATATTAATATATACATATTCTAAACTTAATTTCCCAAAATTATTTTCTTCGTAGCCTTTGTTATTTTTGACATTTTGTTTCACATCAGCTCGTTTAGTTCTCAGACTGGAAGGCATGATTTATGGCTCTGTGTTTCACTCTTTACTCCCACTGTTCAATTTCCAGTATCAAACTCAGCAGCTAGCACACAACAGACACTTGATAAATAAGTAAAAAAAACTCATAACAATGTTTTACTACAGCTCTTTCAATGATTACATCTTCTTTTCAAATTAAAAACACCCAAAGATATTTTTAATATTAGGAGAACAATGAAAGGTTAATATATCAATAGCTTCCAAAATACCAGATAATCATTTTACTCTTTTCTGCATGTACAATCTAAATCAATGGCACTTATTGACAGATTAAAAGAAAAAACATATTTTTATATTAAAAACATAGTTAAGCAATTTATCTACTCTACCTTTTAGAGTATTAAGGAAATATGTAACAGAAGGAATTTTAAGAATGAATAGTAATTTGAAAATAAACATGAATAATAAAGGCATACTTTATTTAATTTTAGGCATAGCTAAAATACTACCACAGCATATTAAATTAAAATGAAGCTGCACATGTGGGTATAAATCAAGTTGGTTTTAACCTGCAAACTAGTCATTAAAATATTTGTTACAATTAAGTCAAACTATCACAGTTAATGACCATGATTCTTAATATAAACATGTGACCAATAGCACGTTGAGTGGAATAAATACACATACACTTTGTATGCAGGCCAACAAAAAGTAAATTCTTTTACACATTGTCCCATAGTTTACCACTTCTAAATACACACTGAGGGGCCTCTGCATTCCCCTAGATTCACTGTAAAGTTATAACCTCTGAAAAGTACAATCTTAATCCATTTTTAATATACATTTTATAATATAGATTATTCTACTATGTCATTTAAAATTTTTATGCATGTAAAGGAAGAAGGAAATGGTAAAGGCACATAATATAATTTAAATGAGCTTTATTGTGAGAAAGAATGGCAATTAGGCTGAAGAGTGACGACACTTTTATTTTTCAATGATGTACTTACAAAGGGCTCTAATTCAGCCCAATGGAGGTACCATTTAAAAACTGTAAATAGGGGCTTCCCTGGTGGCGCAGTGGTTGCGCGTCCGCCTGCCAATGCAGGGGAACCGGGTTCGCGTCCCGGTCTGGGAGGATCCCACGTGCCGCGGAGGGGCTGGGCCCGTGGGCCATGGCCGCTGGGCCTGCGCGTCCGGAGCCTGTGCTC
>NC_041220.1:82464438-82482107 GCF_002837175.3 Physeter macrocephalus | reverse complement strand
GGCCACAGCAGAGGGAGGCCCGCATACCACAAAAAAAAAAAAAAAAAAAAAAAAAAAAAAAAACTGTAAATATGCTACTATGAGTTCTGCGGGTTGAATAAAAACTTTGTGATACTTACCATACTGTGTAACAAATGCTATACAGCTGTTCACGATAATGGGAACGTCATTTTTGCTGAGCTGCTGATCTTGTAACGCATTCCCATCTGTACCTGCTGCTTTTTCAATTGCAGTATGCCAGACTGTGAAATCCAACTTGGTATGCCCATGGATGTATAATGTTCTATAAGGTTTCAAAAATATTTCAAATTATAATTTTGCCTTTTAAAAAATTCTTAACTTCTACACAGATTATCCTTAGATCCATATAAATGGGATCTTGTCTCATCCATCAGAAGAAAACCCCTCTGGGGACGTCCCTGGTGGTCCAGTGGTTAAAAATCCATCTTGCAATGAGGGGGAAGCTGGTTTGATCCCTTGTCAGGGAACTAGGACCCCACATGCTGCGGGGCAACTAAGCCTGCGCACCGCAGCTACTGAGCCCGCACACCACAACTAGAGAGCCCACGCGCTGCAATGAAAGATCCCGCGTGCCGCAACTAAGACCCAACACAGCCAAAGATAAATAAATAAATAATAATAAGTAAATATATTTTTAAAAAAAGGAAGAAAACTCCTCTACCACCAGCTTCCACTCACTCAATCCCTCTTTGCATGTACAGTCACGTCTCTCTCTACAGAGAGTCCAGGAAGTTCCCTGAACTTGTGGTCTCATCTCCTTGCCTCCTTTCATTTCCCCTTTCATTCTGTTTCTGAATAACTGAACGGAAACCCTTCTAGCAAGCATCACCTGTGACTTCTCATGGATATTTGGGGCTATATTTTTCAAGATTTTAGAACTGTTTGATGACTTCATTCCTTTAAAAAAAAAAAAAAAAAAGAGGAAAAACAATACCACCCAATTTGGCTTTTGTAGCACAATTCTTCCTGGCTTTTCCTCCTGTCTTTCTGGTGCCTCAATTTCTTTCCCAAGCTCACTTCCTGTTTCTGAAAATGAAGTTGTAACCTCAGTGCACTCACATGAACTCCAAGGACTCTCCAGGGACATGTCATTCAGGCCAGTGGTTTCATCCCCCATATATAAGCTGGTAACTCCCAAATCCCTATCTCTAGGCGATAACTGTCTCACAAATCAGATCTCTATGTGATTGAAAAGCAAGAGCATAAAGCAGCTAAGAGACTGGGAAATCCAATCAATTCCCAAACTCAAGTTTTAGCTCTGCACTCCCTTTATGACTTTGGACAAGTTATCAAGCTTCTTTGGTTCTCAGTTTCATCACTGGCAAAATGAGAATAATAATAAATGTAATATTAGTAAATAATAAAACATAATACTAATTAATGTTGATTTTTGGACATCTTCACCTTAAGGTGTCACAAGCATCTCAAATCTTTATCCCTCCTCATACCAAACCAGTACTACTTTCTCCACTTACCCACCAGAAATTTAGGATTCATTAACTGTATATTGGTCCACCCCCACTCCCACCCCATCACTGCCACATGGATTCAGTCACAAAATTCTGTTCATTCCAGTTCCCTGACATATATGTTCTGCCTCCTCTTTATTTGAACATCGCTTTCTTTCAGGTCTTTGTACTGTTCCTTGAAATCACTAAAACCCCTCCAAACAAAATTCATTTCCCAATTCCCCACCTCTCTAGTCCCTGCTCCCCAAGACTGCCAGAATGATCTTTCTAAAATACGAAGCTAATGACATCACTTCCTAATCACTGTCCTTCCACAGCAGCTCTGGAGTTTTCAAGATTAAAAGGCCCTCATGATCTGGCCTGTATTTTCCCCTCCAATTTTGCCATTCCAGGAAGGAAGGAAGGGAGGGAGAGAGGAAGGGAAGGAAGGGAAGGGGAGGGAGGGAAGAGAGGGGAGAGAGGGAGGGAGGGAGGGAGGGAGGGAGGGAGGGAGGGAGGGAGGGAGGGAAGGAAGGAAGGAAGGAAGGAAGGAAGGAAGGAAGGAAGGAAGGAAGGAAGGAAGGAAGGAAGGAAGGAAGGAAGGAAGGAAGGAAGGAAGGAAGGAAGGAAGGAAGAATTAACATGTTCTTGTCTTCATAATAAATACTTCCGGCTCTTTGGCTGGTTACTCCAGCTCCTCCTCCATCGGTGTATTCCAGGTAACCCTCGCTGACACTCCATCCCCATCTCTCTTCATCCAATGCTTATTGTGTACCAGGCATCCCTTCTTAATCCTGAACATCCACTCTACCCGCCATCATATCGCCTGCTCTATCTGTGTGAATGTTTTAGCCGCTACACCCCAAACTTTGTACAAGTAAACAAAGAAAGCATTTCAGCATCAATAGCCTTTAGCATAGCACGAGGTATTTAGTGGGTAAATACGTTTTAATGTTCTATCACTAGATATAAAATTTGACTTGAAACACAAAGTAATCATTGATGTATTTAAGTATAAAACTATTTAATTTTCATTTCAGACTATGAGACAGCTACTTTGGATTCAACCCAAAGAGAAAGGAATGAGCTGCATGAACTCTGGATTGTTTAGGTTTCTTTTTTTTGGGGGCGGGTGGTGGCGGGTAATGTTTCACATTCCTGATAATTCACTGGCCCTAATTTAAAAAGAAAAAAAAAGTACTCCTTTCTGTCCTTCGGTTTCTTTTCTTGAAATGCTCCTCTATGAAGATAAAGCTACTGGCACCCCACTCCACTCACTTCTAACATCTTCTGAACTTGCTGTAACTTCTTCTTCAGTGACACTGGTGCCTGTAATCTTCATCTCTTCTCCTGGCATCTCTATCTATTGTTTTTATTTTCCACACCACCACAACAGCCTTGACCTCCAGGTCTTGTAATTTTCTTTTTGAAGAATTCTGACACTTGCTCTAATACTCCTGACATACCTTAGCCTTACATCATCTTTAGCTCAAAAACAATCTACTGCTGGGCATATTTGTCTAAATGAAACTATACAACCTGGGTAATTTCCTTGAGGAATATCAAGCCCCTACATTATGTAGACTTAATCAAAATTACCTCTTGCTAAATTAAAGAGTTTAGGTAAAGAGAAAATTTTAACTTTTTTTTTTAACCTTTTTTGAGTCTTGGTTTTTTTTATCTGATAATTAAGCTCTGAATATGAGACAAAAATCTTTGAAAATGTGTGCTTATAAACAAACAACAATGTGTATTTGAGCAAGCAGTAAAAGAAATCCAAAAGGCAATGGCCCTCCTATGATAGCAGTATAATTCTGCCGTTAACTGTAAATGTTTCCAACTTCAAATTTTCTTTCTAACCCGAAGAAATCCTGTGATGACAAGTTTAGCTGTCTGCTTGTGAGCTAGTGAAGGGTAGAATGAGTAATGACAAGTTAACTCCTGAGTCCACTTGTCAAAGGCTGAATCCTAAAATACATCATCTTGTGCAGTAGATGTTTGACATTTAATAGCATCAGTTCAACAGCTTTCCTCTCTGATGCTATCTAAACTCTGTGCACATTGAATAAAGCATCAAAAGATATTTTTAACACAAATGCTGGCCAACTTTGTGATTTCAAGTGTTATCAAACAACAATTTTATATTTCTGGAAAACGATTCCAAAGAAATAGGAATTTATATCTTGAAAATCTGGAAGTTCTTTTAAAGAACTGTAATTATAGAAAAATAAATTTTCCTAACTGTCCATTCCCTAAGCCTAAATTTTAAACGGTACTTCAAAGCCATATAAAAAAAAATCCCTATATCCTATAATGAGTTAAGACAGTTCAATAAGACCTAGAAACCAAGTCCCAAGACTAATAAAAACAACTTTCTCAACACTGTAATATAATAATCACAAAGTAGAGACTATCATATTTGAGCTTGGTCTACTGACAAGAACCAGAACAAATGATAGGATCTATAAATATGGCTGTATGAAAAATAAATTCACCTTTATAAAGAACATTTTAAACACAACTAAAAAACAAGAACAACACATTCCAAAAACATGACTAAAGAATATAATATCCTAGGCATTTATACAGAAATAAAAAAACCGAGTCTTGTAGTATAAGTCAGCATGTTTGACCAAAAACTACTTATTTTGCTTTCATTTCTGGAAGATCTTTTTGCTGGAGAGAGTATTTTAGGCTAATAGCTGCTGGTTTGGTTATTTTGTTTCCCCCCTGCTCCCAACACATTAAAAGACTTCATTATACTATCTCCTGGCTTGCACTGCTTCTGACAAGACATTCTCATCTTTGTCCCCTATTTTTAATGTGTCTTTTTTCCTCTGGTACTTTAAAATTTTTTTTCATCTTCACACTGGTTTTCAGGAATTTGATTATGATATGTTTTAATGTGGTTTGCCTTTATCATGCATGAGGTATGTTGTACATCTGTGGGTTTACAGTTTTTATCAAATTTGAAAAAAGTCTGGCCACATTTCTTCAAATATATATATATTTTTTTACTCCATCCTTCTCTTATTTGGGGATTCTAATTATACTTACATAAGAATGATATTGTCTCACAGGTCACTAAGGCTCAGCTAATTTTATTCAGTCTTTTCCCTCTGTGCTTAAGTTTTGAAAATTTCTATTGTCATGCCTTCAAGTTCGAGTGTTTTTTTTTAATGTAGAGTCTATTCTTGCATTTAGCTGATCTAGTGAGATTTTCTTTTCAGATAGTGTATTCTTCAGCTTTAGAAGTTCCATCTGGCTCCTTCTTTAGATCCATTTTTCTAGTTTATGTTTTCTTTTACATCTTTTTTTCTCTGTGTAAATAATTGTCTTTTTATTTACTTTTTTTTTTACTGGAGTATAACTGCTTTACAATGTTGTGTTAGTTTCTGCAGTACAGTGAACTGAATCAGCTATATGTATACACATATCCCCTCCCTCTTAGACCTCCCTCCTCCCGCATCCCACCCATCTAGGTGATCACAGAGCACCAAGCTGAGCTCCCTATGCTATACAGCAGGTTCCCACTAGCTATCTATTTTACACATGGTAGTGTATTTATGTCAAACCTAATCTCCCAATTCATCCCACCCTCCCTTTCCCCCACTGTGTCCACACGTCCGTTCTCTCTGTCTGTGTCTATTCCTGCCCTGCAAATAGGTTCATCTGTACCATTTTTCTAGATTCCACATATATGCGTTAATATATTGTTTTTTAAGGACCCTCCATACTGTTCTCCACAGTGGCTGTATCAATTTACATTCCCACCAACAGTGCAAGAGGGTTCCCTTTTCTCTGCACTGTCTCCAGCATTTATTGTTTGTAGATTTTCTGATGATGGCCATTCTGACCGGTGTGAGGTGATACCTCATTGTAGTTTTGATTTGCATTTCTCTAATAATTGGTGCTGTTGAGCATCTTTTCATGTGCCTCTTGGCCATCTGTATGTCTTCTTTGCTGAAATGTCTAGTTAGGTCTTCTGCCCGTTTTTTGATTGGGTTGTTTGTTTTTTTGATATTGAGTTGCATGAGCTGTTTGTACATTTTGGAGATTAATCCTTTGTCCATTGGTTCATTTGCAAATACTTTCTCCCATTCTGTGAGTTGTCTTTTGGTCTTGTTTATGGTTTCCTTTGCTATGCAAAAGATTTTAAGTTTAATTAGGTCCAATTTGCTTATTTTTGTTTTTATTTTCATTCCTCTAGGAGGTGGATCATAAAAGATCTTGCTGTGATTTATGTCAAAGAGTGTTATTTTTTACAATATTTATAATATTTTAAAATTACTGTCTATATTCTTTGCTAATTCCATTATCCTTCTCATTTCTGGGTCTGTTCTTATCAACTGATTTGCAGCTTTTTCACTTTGCTAGTAACTTTTACCGTATGCTAGACCTCATTCAGTGCCAGGATTGTGTCTTCCTTTAAAGGGTGTTGATGTTTGTTTTGGGATCTTTTGCCTATTTGACCCCAGGTAACTAAATGACTTGTGAAGAGGTCTGTTTTTAAGCTTAGTAAGGTAAAAATGGAGCAGCCTTTACATGAGGGCTGGTTTAGCCTTAATACTCTGGAATTACCTTTCTGGAGTCTTTACAAATGCTCTGTGTATTAATGAAGTCTGTCTAACTTGGCTAGATAAAATTTGAACCCACTCCAGCAGTGTCTAAACTCTGGGAATTGTTCAACTCGTAGCACACCCAGGGAGTATTTCTACCTGGAGTTTCGACCTGCAAATATGCAGGTTCATATTGAGCTGAAGATGGAAGGGAACTCCTTTGAAGATTTCTGAAGCTCTTGCTCTGCACATCTCCCCCTCTGCTCTGTACTCTATCCTGCAATGTTTAGCTACCACAGATTCCCCTATCTCTATAGGGGAAATCAATATAGCAAAACCTCTTCAGTATAGCAAAACCACCACATTCTGCTTGGGTTCCCCCATTCCCTGTGCCACAGACTAATAAGACGCCAAGGTGATCTTAACCCTTATGTCACTTGTTTCCCTTCTCTCCGTGATCACAATCCTGGGATACCTATTGTCCTAAAGTCTGAAAATAGTTCATCTCATATGTTTTGTCCAGTTTTCTAGTTGTTTAAAGTGAGAGGGCATGTTCCATACCAGTTATTGCTTCATGGACAGAAATGGGAGTCCAGAACATTTTATTCAGTCATTGCATCCATAAAGCGCCCTCATTTTAGTTTATAGAGAAACAGTATTTTTTTCCCCATACCTTCAGATAAGAAACTGCTGAACAGTGATGGAATTTTAGCCAGAAAGAGGCAAACAATTATTAAGAAAATCTGCAGATGCAGAACTGTATCACAAGAATAATGAAGAAAGAAATATTAGCTTAACTAGCTTGTTTCCTCTGAAGCCAACAGTTTAGTAAAAAGTGTCAAGGCACACTATTCCCTGAGAAAGACAAGGCCTCCAAGTTTTCAATTTCATCTCTATATAGTATTAGGCAATCACCCATAGGAATGTGAGAAACAGCCCTGTTTCAAGTCTGCTTTAAAAAAAAAAAAAAAAAAAGCCATCTTTACCCTTGTAAAGAGCCTGCAATCCTTTCCAGAAAAAGGCAAGTTATTAACTACATTTAATTGATAATACTAATATGGTATCGATCTATCTCTCCAGGCCCACTCTCTCATGCTTCCTCCTTAAGAATTGAAGGTTAAGGCTGAGCTGGACTGAAGTTGTACCGTAGCCCATCCTATTTCTCTGAAACTATCGTTTCCACCTCTTTGAAGATCTTAGCGTCTCAACCCCTCATTTTTTTCCTACCTAGGATTCCAGAGCCACTTAAATATACTTTTTCTTAAAAAATAAAAATGATTATCTTGATCCCATTAATCTAGAAAGGATCTTCTCATTCTTTTGTATTTTTTCACACCATATTGCATTTATTTGTTCATAGGCTTACATTCTAGTATATGGGAGGTGTCTTGAACTGAATGAAATACATTTTTGAAGAAAATAATATATACTTTAAAATCCACCTTTTATTAAATAGGCACACATTCCCTTTATCGTGATACTCTTTAACAAACAAAAAAATCACCTTATAATGTAAGTTTGAATAGTCCCTTTCTTTCTGCAAAACCTGTGGGGGTGGTGAGAGAAGAGTGTCTGATTTGCTTTGGCAACATTCAGATTAAACCATTTCTGCAAATTAAATCATCAGAAAGTTACAAAAGCAGTCAAGCTGATATTGTGGGCAATCAGCTACTGTCTAATTTGCAATTAAATGCACAATTTAGAAACCACTTTAAGATAATTTACCCTGGAGGGTATTGCTAACATATCAGCTGCTCTAAAACACAATTCAAGGAGGGAGAAAAAAATCACATGCAATAAGTTGATATGAAATAAGAATCTTCAACTTAGGGTATTAATCACCCAAATTGAGAAAAGTAGTCTGTCCCATAATTGTGAAACATATCAATAAAATGTTTATTCCCCAGTGTCGGCTTCTTTATGTCTGGAATTTGTAGTTAAAACTGGATGTCATCAGGCTTGGGAGCCATCAAGTGCTTCATGCTTTACTATAGGTCAACGAAACAATCTTAAAAAAATTAAAACAAAAACCAAACAAACAACAACGACAAAAAGCTAGGCTGTTCTGTTTCTGATTAACACAGCTGAGTTATTCATACTGTGTTTATTACAACTAACAGCCTTTCTGTAAAAGCTTAATAATAGGTGTCTTTGACAAACGAGCACGAAGCTACAGAATGTGAGATGGTGCACACAGTAACTTATTTATCAGAAAGAGATACACAGAGAATGTGGGCCAAGTGCAGAAATAGTTTTTAAATTTTATGAAAAGGATGCTGTAATCTACTGAATACTTCAGTCACAGTGGATATATAACCTACTGTCCAGAAAAGTGCCTTCTGACCTCAGCAGGGTCCAGGACATTCACTGACTAACAATGGGTATTCAAAAACATGATTTCTTTCTTTCTTTTTTTTTTTTTCTACACCAAGAAAAGCACAGAATCTAAGTCCCAATAACAGCATCAAATATCATGGCAGAAAGCCTTAAGTGTAATCAAGAAAGCTTTATTTTCCAAAATAATAATTTTTAAAGAATACAAAGAATACACATTAAAGCAACACCATCTGGAGCACCTTCTGCTTAGAGCTTTTCAGAGCAAAAATGCTCTGTGTGTGGAAAATATTATTGCAATATTTTTCTGTCTAAAGACACTCATGCTATGTATATAGAGAAAATTACCATGAAGATTAAAATATATATCTAGTGACTATATTCAGTGGATGGTTATCAAGTTATGAACTAGTTCATGGGGTTCATTCTCTTGCCTTTAAGAAACATTAATATATTTTAACATTTTAATCAAGGGTAGACAAGGGCAGAGAAAATATGTGAAATTAATTCATTAAGTTTATGATTTGCAGCTCTGGTTCAAGCTGTTACTAGCAAAAAAATAAAGGTCAAAATTTATAGCTAGTTGGTTTCTCTTTCTTTCAACTATTCTCACTATCTTTATATGCCACCAACATGAATAATTAGAAGTTGTTTTATTTCTTAAAGCCACAATTTTATCTGTCATTGACAAGTCTACCGCAATCGACTGTACTTTACAGTCAGTATTTCCCAAGGGGCTAACAGATCAAAAGACAGATGAAAAATAGGGCAATGCGATGAAATTCTCTTATTTTTACATGATATTAAAACAGCTCTTAAACCATTACATCTATAATTAACTGGCTTTGTTTGAGTACTGGGAGAGAAGTACAGTATATATTCCCTATTTTGGTAAGTGATAAAACCATTCATAAAGTCACCCAGGCCAAAAGCTCAGGAGTCATCTTTATTTCCTACTTCACAAAACAATTGAAAACCAACAGATTGGTGTCTCTCTCAACATCCCACCACCAAATCTAGAAAGCTACCAACATCCAAAACCATCCATCAATTCCTCTTTTCTTCCTCTTAGAATTGAGGGACCTGTCCTGTTGTCCTCTCTCTTATACCTTCACTCTTCTTCTTTTTTTTTTTTTTTAATCTCTGCTCCATCAAAATGTTTTAGATGGCACAAATTCAAGCCATCTAAAACAAAATTGCACATACATTCCCTTCCTCGGTCAAATCCCTTTTACCTCATTAATCCTATTAACCTCTAGACATCCTTGACCAACTGGTTATCTAATCTGATTCCGTTCCCAAACTGACTCTAATCCAGTTTCTGCCTTATCACTTCTGTTCTCCACAGAGTCCCCAGATGGACTCCCCATCACTTACCAATGGAATATCTGTCCTCATCAGATAGCACCTGACACTTTAGACTATTCCTTCCTTCTTGAAACACACTCTTCCCGGGCTTGGTGCCACATTCTCTCTTGGTCTCCTGCTTCACTCTCTGGATAAACTAGCTTTACACCCCACGATAGCCATTCCTCTCTGACAACCATCCCCACCTCCAACTGACCTGTATTCACCAAGGCTCACACACGTTACTTCTTCCCTTCTCACTCCGTAGACTCTCCCTAGGTGATTTCACTTTCTTTCTTCTATATGTGGGTAACTCCAAAATCTATATCCCCACCCCATTAACCAATCAGGACTGTCAGATCCATAAATATAACTCCCTCCGAGCAACTTCTCCTTAGCTGTTTATAAGCATTTCACATTCAACATGTCGAAAATCAAACTCATTATCTCCCTAGCTCTCTCCCAGACCTGCTCTTTTTCCATTTTTCCCTATCTCAAGTCCCTTTATTTACATATGTATATACATATCCACATATATGTACACACATGTGTGAATGTCTGTGTATAAATATATAGACATATGGGTTCCTGTTCAGCACAACACAAGGTGCTCTGGACACCTGCAGGCACACCTGCAGGCTCTTTGTTCCATCAAAGATTACAATCTAGTGCACTAACCATCTCCCAGGTTGATTCTTTATTCACACTTCTAACCTCTCTTCTTTCTGCTTCATCTTTAATTATGTAAGCATTGTATGGATACATTTTTCTAATAAAATAACTTTTTAAGTTTGCTAATAAAAATTTTATTTTCTAGTAAAATGTTGAAATTTTAAATTCTAGTGACTTATATTATTTATCCAGGCTTCTAGTACAGTTGATGACAATTCTTGAGAGTGATCTACACAAAAGTATTGGTAAATTAATACTTAACACTTGTTTTAAAAGGAAGAAATATTTAGGTTGTTAAGTTAAAAAATGACCTTACCTTGATGTCAAAATGGATTACTGTCCTCAATATCATATAGGCACTGGAAGGCTAAGTGCTTAAAATAGTGGCTAGTATATGGTAAGTTCTATACATTGGTGTCACTGTATTATTGTTATCTGAATATTATTGATTTGAAGAAAACAGGGAAAGCAAATGAAACCAAGATACAAGCGTGTCATAAACATAGTTGTTTTCAAATGGAGCCTTTGTATGGCAGCTATTCAAAGAGATCCAAGGAAAATACCATAGTTTTATATTTGTCCCTGTGTTTCTCCTACTCTCCTCCTGACACATTCTCTGTTCTTTCCTTTCATAAAAATGCTTTCAGCATAACTAGTTGATAACACATGTAGATTAAAAACTTTAAATTATTATCAAAAATAAAATTACTCAGCTTTGACCATTATTTTGGAATTCTATTAGTTTTTAACTATTCCATGAACTCAAGAGTGTATCTGAATTCACCTCCTGATTCCTGTTGCCCAGGGGAAAGGTCAAGATGTCACAAGGTAACAAAACATTTAGTCTTCTGGCTTCCTTATCTAGCATTCATGAGGGAGTGCACTGCATGCAGTAAGCACTAAAGAAAAATTAAAATTGAATATCACTAACCCACATTGGGTACATTTTAATTAAAATATAGGTACAACTGGTCAAATCCTTTATAGACTAAAAATGATAGAAAAATACCTTGGCTATAGTCACCTGATTTAGAAAAAATTATGTATACATATAATAAATACAATAAATTCCACTAGCAAGTTTCTGCTTGCTTATTTGTTTAAGAACATAAGCTCTGTGAGCTCAGACACGCAATGTGTGTTGCTGACCATTTTTTCCTGCCGTGTAGATAACAGGCGACAGGCATTCATAAACATTAATAGATGACTATAAAAAGTACATTTGTGCTAGTACTTTAATGCCATAATACTATCCACTATCTCATTATCATTTCTGAACATGTACATAACAGGATTCTGAGAGAACAGTATAACTATCATCTGGTACTGAAAATCAGGATCTAAAGCATCACTGACCATTGTAAGCCCAGAAATAAATAAGTAAAAACATAAAATCCTAATTATGTTTGTAAGTTAAAAAACACACTCTGACATAAGTATCTAATCAGCAATATGTTTGCTGTCTAAAGCTGTTGATATTCTCCTATGAAGTTCAAGAAAAGACAGGTTCAGATAATTACTCAAAGTCATTATCCTTGTCACCAGCATGGAAATTCACCAGAGGGAAGGCTGATTTAGCTATATTTTTACATTATCATTACATATATTTTTGCAAATGATCCTGTACTCTTGTGGAACTAAACATTCTGAATTAATGTAATTAAGGGATTTGAAAGCAAATAATGAAACATCAAGAGAAAACAATTTGTTCTTCCTAATTGTTGTGATATGACTCTAGCTGCTCCTTCTCAGGCTCTTTTGCTAGATCATTCCTCCTCTAAAATTGGAGGCCCTGGGGCTACATCCTTGTCTCTTTTCTATCTACAGTCCTTCCCTAGGTGAATCTGTCCAGTTCCTTGGCTAAATAAAAAAGTCAAAATGCTGATGACTCAAATCCTTATCTCCAGCTGCAACCTCTCCACTTAATTCCAGGCTTGTATATCCAAATGCCCACTCACCAGCTCCACTTTGCTTTCAAATAAACATCTCAAAATTATCATTTCCAAAACCAAATTCTTGATCTACTACCCTAAACTTACTAGTATCCTACCTCTACTCTCCATGTACTTTTTATCTCAAAAAAAAAAAAACAGCACCATTCATCATTTATGTAAATGCTCAGGCCAAAAACTTTGGGGTCATCCTTGACTCTCAGAGTCATTGAATCCATCAACAGACCTGCTCACCTCCACTCTCACAGTAGATCCTACACTCAACACTATGTCATTAGGAAGTCACATTTTGCCTGGCCTCTGAAGCATCATCCTACCTGGATGCTCAGTTTCACTCCTGTCCTCCAAAAGCTATTCATCTGAATCACAGTAGTCATTTAAAAACATAAGTCAGATGATTCCACTTCCTGGCTCTCAAATCAAGCAGCTTCCCATCACGCTTAGAATAAAATTCAAATCATTTTTTACATATCATGGCCTGTAAGGCCCTATATGTTCTGGCCCAGGGATATCTCCGCAATCATTTCTTTCCACTGTCACTCATTCAAATTTCCCCAGCCACAGCAGCTTCCTTGAAGACCCTGAACATTCCAAGCACAACACAGCCTTGGGGTCTTCAAAATACCCTTGACTTTGTGCCTGGTACATTCTATTCAGACTGCTGTATGGTTTGTTTCTTCACTTTATACAAATCTCTGATCAAAGATACCTTCTCTTACCACCCTATTGAGAACAGATACTGCTCCATCAGGCACACTCTCTTCACCTTATTTTTTTTCAAGCATTTAAAATTAAGGGACACAATACTATGCCATTTTTTTGGTCTGCTTATATTGTGTTTCCCCCACTAGTGTAGATGCTTCATAAGGGCAGAGACCATATCTGTTTTATTCATCACTGTATCTCCAATACCTATAACAGTTCCTGATATACAGTAGAAGCTTAATATTTATTGAAAAACTCAATAAATTCGAGAAATCAGGTTTTAGCTATGCATGATTCAGGGTATTATTTATAGCCATCATATAACTACACTGAAAACATTTACAGTGTAGTTTTGGCATTTACAACTGCCAAAGTGCTTCCAAATACTTATATGTGAATGTTGCAAAGGGATCAAGTTCCATAGAAAACTCTAATAACTGATCACACTGAGTTTCTCCTAATGAATATAAAAATATGCAAGCTTCATTGGTGTACTCTTTCTACTTAAGAGAACATACACACACACACACACACACACACACACACACACAGGTACAATTCGGAAAATTCCCAACAGGCTACGAAATAATGGGTTCTCCTCCAAGAGGATAACCAGAATACTCAACTCCCTAGAGCTGCAGAGATAAAGAGTAAAAAGCAAAAATGCACTTACCTCCCTTTTTCTACCAAGAGCAAGACATCCAATTTTTCCCCATTTTGAAGTACTGTGCTAATTGCTGAAGGGAAAGAAGAAAAGCATGAACATATTTTTTTAAAAAACATTACACTAAATACCCTTAAAGACTACTGAGTCAGTCATATGATGTTTGGGAGTGAGCCATCATAATTTTATGTGAAATCTACTACTTCCATGTACAATAAAGAATTGTGTGCAGAATATAATGTGAGAGAGAGAAAAAAAAAAAAACACTTACTTAGTTCTTGCAGTCTTCTTAAGTGCATTCTATCCTCCTGACCTTCTTGCATTTGAAGGCAAAAACGCAAACTAGATTTGTCCATAGCAAACCAGCCTTTTCTCCACTGATCCAGGGCATGGCAGTCTTTGTAGTAGAGTTGACCAATCAAATCATAGTCAGCTTCTGTTAAGTTTTCAGCAACAAAGGGAACAAAATGCTGTTAAAACAAATACAAAAAAGTAATAAAGACAGTGGAAATAGGAAATCCCTTACATAGCTACAGATATGACGAAAAGTGGACAAATTTGTTTTTCTATTTTAAAGATTTAGAAGGAGTCCAGATTGCAAAACAATTATTTAAACCTGTTATCAGTCTTAAAACTGAAGAGCTATAATGCAATTTCAAATGGCAGCATCTTAAGCCATTTTTCTTATATATAGATTTGAAATAGGAAGACATTCTCTTCGTTGATTTGTGGCATATTTCAAAATGTCAACCTTCAATGTTTGTCTTCATTTGTATCTTTTACTGAATCTGTTCTTTTCCCCTTTGTGTATACCATGAATAAGATATCTACCTATAAAAAGACATACATAAAAATGACTTTACAACATTGAAAAGATCTCCATCATCAAAGCATGGCCTTAATTTGAAGAATGATTTGTCCAAGATCCTACATTAATTTCTTCTCTGCTTAAGGCTCTAGGAAGGTAGCTCTTAACCTCTTTTGACTACAACATATGAAAACCTAATGAAGTATGAACATTCTTCCCAGAATCCTGTATAAAATTTTCATGGACCTCTGAAGGTTAAGAATCTTCTCTGGATTTAGGTAATAAAACAATATTTAAATACCTTGGCTATTGCTTCTGTCCATTTTCTTTGAGCTTGAGATGTTTCAGCTCCAAATAAAAATGCACGTTCTGAGGGTAAATAGATCTCGAAGGTAAAGATGGGCCTACAGCACACAAGAATAAAAAGATAACCACTGGTTATGTTTGGCTTTTATGAGAAAAATAACACAAAGGTCCAGTTTTTAATTAAATTCCTTTTGAAAATGGAATAATAGTGTGAAATCTATCTACCCCCTACCTACCATATTTTTTTGTTGATGGTTTATATTTTATTCAGATGAGTTAAATGGAACACACTGGATCAGACAAAAGGAATATTATTCTGACTAATCACTCTACAGCATGACTTTGTCGATGGCCTGATGTGACAAAGGCTGTCTTCTGTCTCCTCTTCCCTCTCAGACCACTCCTTCTTGATTTATTCTGACCCCCTATTCAACGCAAACATTGTCCAAACAGTTCTCTAATTAGTTCCCTTCTTGTCTTACTTCACAAATGTCCCTTCCATCATCTTGTCTTATGCCAAAATTTCATCTCCTTACCACAGATAAAATTAGGGTAACATCCCAAGCCCTGAATTTTTCCTTCTGTTCCTCATCCACAGCTCCAAGTATTTCTTGGAACATGCTAAGTATATATTCTGCCACTACTCAAAATACCTTATACTAAACTCATCTTCCTTCTTCCTCTTTCTCACCCCCAACCTACTGTATCTCCTTTATATTCCAATTTAGAGGCATCACCATCTACCTCATCAACAAGATCAAAACTTTGGAGTCTAATTTATTCTTCCCCTTGACATCAGCTCTTCATCCATTCAGTCAGACATTTAATGTTATCAGTTCAATCTTAAGAGTCTCTCAACCCACTGTTTTCCTTTTTAATTATTTCTTCCTCTAGCTAAACTTTCAGTAATTACAGTCTCTCTCCCTCCAACCTCTTCTTTATCACTTCAGTCAGCTCTCTTCCTAAAATACAAATCCGTATGATTTTTCAGTGGCTACATTACTGATTTAAAATTCTGTAATATGCTATTGAAGGTGATTAAGAATCTGGTGGTAGCAATTATTTTTTTAACCACATCTCATTATAGATGCTTTCTCCTGCATATCTACTTGTATCAGTAACATTCCATCAAGAATGTTTTATTTTTGAATATGATTATATGCTAATGTAAAATTATTTAAGCAACTTAATAAATAGAATGCACTTAATATTCCATGGTAAGCCATGTTAAACTGATCATTCATTTAGAGTAAAAGCACTATTAAGATTAAAACAAAAACAAACCAACTAATAACCAGTTTTGTTCACATAAAAGAATCAAATCAGATTTACTAGAAAACAACAGTCATTTCAACTAGTATATATTGGTCATTATGTGATAACAGTAATATGTTTCATGCAATTTTATATAAATAACAGCTTTACAAATCTCTTCCTTTTCTCACATAAACTTTTTATTAAAATACTATGCTCCTATAAACTGGTTTTTGCAGATTTTAGTATTCATACTTTTTTATTAATTACATGACAAAATGTGATAAGAAAATTTCACACCAAAGATTTTAGAGGATCAATTTCCAAAAGTCCTCACAGAATCCTATTAAACTATTTTGTAAGTCAAACATATTAAATAAAAAATGCTTACTCTTTTAATTGAAACTTTTTGAGACCATAAAAATGCCAAAGTAGATCTTTAAGGAATTTAGTATTTCAATATGCTATTAAATATGCTTAATAGTTTATTTTATTGTGAACAAACCACTGAATTTTTTGTCATCTCTTTTAACCATGATACATTTAATGAAAGCATAAATTTCGTCATTAGTCCACTATTTTAAATAATGAATAAGTCATAAAAATTATGGGACCACATGTTCAAGAATGGAATGACATAAACTTACTTAAAATTAGATGCAAACATGTCAGCCTTTCATATTACCTAATATAATATTTAAATTTTTCCACTTTTTAGTGAATTCCCTAAGGAACTTTCAGAAGCTGAAAAATGAGTAGGCTTCAAGAAACCATTAAACTCTTCTAAAAGAAGCAACTGAAGTGAAATGATAATAAAATCCTTATTACCTGGTATGATATATACCAGAAAATACTTTTGACTCCTATCCATTTAATGATAGACCTACCCAGTATTTAAACAGAAGTCTTCTTTGTGTACAGCCAGGCAGATAACTTCATTGATATTAATGGTGCCATTAGGCGTGGTAGACTTATCATTTTCATAGTAACTCAAGAAGCCTCCTTCCAGAACACACCACTTTTTATTTGTCTCTAGGAATTTAAAACAAAACAAAAAATAAATTGAGCTATACCATAAATCAAATTTTAAAATATGTGGTCTTAAATAATGACTGGATTCATATAAATAAATGCATTAATTTCCTATTTTGTGTAAAGAGCATGATATTGCTGCATGGGATAAAAAGTTGTCACACTCCCTGCTCTCAAAAAATTTACAATCTAGCAGCCAGGGACATACAAGACAAAAATAACTATGACACTGATGACCAGAGAAACAAGCAGATCCATAAAGAGACCGCTGCAAAACAACTCTGAAATGGCAAAGACTGATGTCTGTACAGAGTATTAAGAGGGAAAAATGTAGGGTTAAAAAGTAAGACTGTGGCTGATGTGAGGTAGGTGAGCAAAGAAAGGAGGGGTCAAACCCTACAATGCCCTTAATGCCCTGTTTAGGGGATTTGAAATTCATCTTGTTAAGAAGATGTGGCACATATATACAATGGAATATTACTCAGCCACAAAAAGAAATGAAACTGAGTTTTTTGTAGTGAGGTGGATGGACCTGGAGTCTGTCATACAGAGTGAAGTAAGTCAGAA
>NC_041220.1:82458599-82464257 GCF_002837175.3 Physeter macrocephalus | reverse complement strand
GTATATGTATAACTGATTCACTTTGTTGTAAAGCAGAAACTAACACACCATTGTAAAGCAATTATACTCCAATAAAGATGTTAAAAAAAAAAAGAATTCAGCACACTATGGCCTGCAGGCAAAATCCAGATCAACACCTGTTTTTGTAAATAAAGTTTTATTGAAAAAGAGCCACACCTATTCATTTATGGATTTTCTGGGGCTGCTTTCCTGCTACAAGGGCAGAGATGACTTGTGGCAGAGACCATCTAGCCTGCAAAGCTTGAAATATTTACTATCTGGCCCTTTTTAGAAAAGTTTGCTGAGCTTTGATTTTACAGTTGATGGTGAGCCACTGAAATGGTTTCAGCAGAAGAAAATTCCAGATTTAAATTTTACACACTTCCTTTCTGTGGAAAATGGATGTGAGAAGGTGAGGCTGGAGGCAAGAAACCAGTTAGGACACTGTCAAAAGAAGTCTAAGTGAAAGATGAAGATCATCCAAAGCAGGACAGTGGTAGTAAGGATAATGGGTGGGCGAGGGGGGAGACGGAATGATGGGAAAGGATGGGGGACAATAGAGAGAGACAGGAGACAGAGGGAGGAAAGGGAGGGAGAAATGCATACATGCACCTGTGTGTTTTAAAGGGATACAACATGTACTGATGGGATAAAGGGAGTAAGGGAGAATTTATTAATGGTTGTATCATTTTTAGCTTTGATTACAAGGCGGGCAGAAATGTTTACCTTTTTCTACAAGAAAATAAAATAGAAACAGTTTTAGTGCATGTAATCTGAGTTTCCTTTGATATATACTAAATGAGAGCTATCCCCTGGAAATCCAAGTAGGAACACCTATTAGGCAGATCACCCTTTGAATTTGCATCTTCAGGGCAAGGAAAGGCCTCAATGACCAGAAAGTCTTTAGCACACAGCTAGTGGTGGAAAATACACAGTAACCAAGGATAAAATCTTAGGGAACTTAGGGAACAATGGATATAGAAGGGTCCACGAAAGCAATGAAGCAAATGAGAAGAGACAGTGTATAAAACAGGAAAGGGGTGAGCATTTCTGAAAGGAATGATTACCAACATTAAATATAGAAAGAGATCCAATAAAACAAGGGCAGAAAATACCAGTTGGTCTTCAGAATAAGAAGGTAACTGTCTATACTTTAGTGAGAGTTCTGTCTCTCTCATCATCATCCTGAGGTGGACCCTTCAAAGGTTAGACCCATTCTTGGAGGGAAGCTACCCTCAAACTGGAGTGCTAAGAAAAAAACTTCAAACAAAAATACAGCTTTTGGAATAGTCGTTTGTGACTGAAAAGGATGTTTCTAAAGCAGCAAAAAATGCTTTCTGAGCTACAATCATTCCATAATTCTGAGAAAGAACTGTGGGAGGAAAGTCATAGAAAGGGGAAACTGCCAAAAACCTACCTGGCCAAAGAAAGAGATTACATGTGAAGTTAGGACTTAGGAAACGAGACTGAAGGCTCAGGGCAGAGGCCAGGCCCCGGGAGTCTTACATGACAGGTGTTCAGGAGTTTGTACCTGTAGACAAGTGGGAGCCATTGGAAGGTCTTAAACAAAAAGTGCCAAATGCATGATGCATAAAATAAATGTAAATGCAGAATCTAATTATGTTAATTCTAATGGGAAACAAATGACAGATCTCTTTAAAAAGGTGAGTACAGGCTCACTGTTAAGTTAGAAATATGGGCTTGAGGAGATTTAATCCTGTAGCATCATCACCATAACCTTTGATGAGCTTCATTTTTATAAGTGAAAACAGGCCAGAGGTCAAACAAAGTAGGCACAGATATTACCTTTGAGGATTTATAATAACAAAGCTGTGATAGTAAATCCTGACATTTCTATTCATCTGGGAAGCAACAAAACGCTTTAACAAAATTACGTTGGATGGCATTGGTCTGCTTGGGCTAATTCAGACAGGACACCCTCTCTGCTACAGAAGTCTTACTTTTTAATCAGTTACCAGAAGATGTCCACCAGATGGTGCACAGAATTGGCAACTCTGAGGACACAAGGTATTTACTAGACAAAAGGTTGTGTGTGTGGTGGTTGGACTGGCTGGAGGGGTTGTTCTTTGTTTGACGTTTAGATCAGGGAAGAAAAACACTCCTGGAATTTACTCACACACAACTAAAGAACTCCAGAGGTGACCTACTGAAGTACTACTATGAAGTGATGTAGATACTATAACAGAGCTGGGCAGCTTGATTGTCAGCTACCACCTGTAGGATATACCTAAACTCAAAGGCTCACTGGAAACCAGAAGCAGCTGTGCACATGGATAGCCTCTCTGCTACTCTTCCTCCTCCTCCTCATCCCCTTATCATCATATGCATGTGGCATGCACTGTTCTACACATCTTATGTACATTAACTCACTGAATCCTCAGAACAACCCAGTTAGGTCACTGTATTACTCCATACCCCTTTCCTTATACCCTGCCCACAGGCACAAGCTGGTTGACTGACCTTCCCAACATCACACAAGCACTTAGCATCAGAGCTGGGGGTAAAACCCAGGCAGTCAACTAGGGAAGCTACCCTTCTATCTACTTCACAAACTGCCTCTCTGTGCCTGTTACATGCTTGAAGCATGTATGTCCATTTTTTAAATGTATCGGGGTACAGCAGAGGTCATACCTTCAAATAGATATGTGCACAATAAATGTATGATAGTTAAGGCGAAACTATTATTTTTTGAAACCATGAAGTTGTTTCCTGATGAAGAATTTCCTCAACTGATGGCATTCAGTGTTCACAGAAGATAGGAATACACACTAGGAATCCTGATTTAAAATAAATGTATTACAGCCTTGGAGAAACATTGTTAAACTATATGAGTTAGGTATTTATAGAACAAAAGACCTTCAAAATTCCTCAATGCTAATCTATAAAATAAAATATAAACAGATAATAGAGAATTTCTAGTAAACCGTATCAACCACTTTCTTTTTAAAAATCAAACACTGTGTCAACAAATCAAGGTAAGATACCAAGGGAAAATAATACAGTTGAGGGGAGAAAACAGAAAACAAAATCAGGATACTATTATTCAGCTCTACACTTCGGTTTAACAAGAGCTATCAATCTTTTCTTTCATGAACACTAAATTGGGAACAAAAAGAAAAATACAGATCAGTCTTCATAACCAGAGGCTAGAAGAACTTCAAATCCTGAAAACCTGAACTGACAATCTGAAGCCTCTGTAACTCTCTGAAGGACTTGCATGCGTTTTATTCCCCGATTTTTTTTGTTTGTTTTTAATCAGTCTAGTCTATGGCCATCCTGACAAGCCCTGATGGAGTTATGCAGTCCAGATGCTTTCAGAGGCAAAGGTGACAACCACGCTTTAATCTCTAAATCTTTCCAAATAATTCAATTTTTCCATAAAGCTGGTGCTCAACAGGAGTACCACCACTGCAGAATCTTGACAGAAAAGAAAAACAAAAAAACCCACCAGAACTCTATGTTTCTTGGTAGTTCGACTTTTTCTTCTTCATTTTTAAGTAGGCTTTTTCTGAAAAAATGTGTTTTGTTCAGAACATTAACTAATAACTATAAATGGAATATAACCTTTAAAAATTGTGAATCACTACATGGTACACCTGTAACATACAATGTTGTACAGAAACTATACTTCAATAAAAATTATATTAAGTCAGCTGTGCTTTTACACTGGTAGTAATGTGATTAGAGAAATGCCTATTTATTCAACAAATATTTATCACATGACTACTATGTGTGGACACTGTTTTAGGCACCAGGGATTTGATAATCCTGAATAAACCAGAAAATGCTGATGCTTCAATGAGCTTTCACTCCAGAGGGGGAGAGAAACAAATCAAAGAAGGAGGGATCATTTTCATGAGATGAGTGCTATGATAGAAATAAGCAGCACACTATGAAAGAGAAGAGCTGACAGTGGGTGCACTCTTTAGTGGGCTGCCAAAGAGGTCTCTCCAACCAGGTAGCACTGAATTGATTCCCCGAGAGATGAGAAGCAGTCAGGCTGGGGGAAGTGCGCTCCTTGCAGAGTGAACAGCAATTACAAAGGTCCAGAGGAGGCAGAAAAGAACATGGCATGTTGCAGGAACAGACAGGAAACGAGTGTGGCCAGGCATGCAGAATAGGAAGGAAGGATGTGAGATGAAATGGGGAAGGCACGAGAAGGTCTTTAAGGTCTTAATAAGGAAGAGAGTTATACTCTGTAATGGGAAGCCATTAAATGTATTTGAATGATGGAAATACATGATCTGATTTACATTTTCAACAATCACTAAGCCTGTTTTGGGGAATGGTTTGGAGGGAAGCTAGGGCAGATAGCAGCAAGTAAGTGGGGTTGGGGCATGGGAAGGGGGTGGGCGTATTACAGCCCAGGCAGGACAGGATGGTGGCTGGAACTAGGATGATGTTAGTGAAGATGGAGGGTAGCCAACTGATTCATGGTCTATCCTGAGTTTGAAATGAGAGACATATTGGATGGAAGAAATGAAGACCATCAAAGAATACCTTGTCATTAGATTATTTTCCAATGAAATCATTTCTGCGTGCTGCATGGTCAAAGTACAAAAGTTCAGTTTCCCATTACTTAAAACCGAATGCTCCAAAATGAAAAAATATCCCCAATTAAATTACATATATGGAGAATGCACTGGTTTCTGTTTTTTGAAATAAATTTTAACAACAAAAATCCATAGTTAACTTATAAAAGATAAAAAGGAAAGAATGATTTAGTTACAAGTTTAAAACATCAATTCAGTCCTCAAGTGATCAAGAAAAACAATTTATTTCCATGAAATATTAAAACAAACTGGTAAGTCTATAAATATTATAACCAGAATTGCCAAAAAACAAATAAAAGCTTATTTTTAGCCTGCAGAGTATATATGATATATTGAGAAGCTTTAGGAAGAAAAGCTTATATTTCAAATTCCCTATTTCATCCTTGTATAAGTGGTTTGAAGGGTGGATCTAAGATATCCTACAATTTAGAAGAAACATTCTAGAAAGCTTGTAGTCTTATTAACTTATTAAGTACATTAATTGCCTTGTTATTCATTATTTTAATAATTACTATCATCAATTCACAGATTGTTCTGATACTTTTTCCCTCCTGATCACACAACTTTCGACTACTTAAGGGTTAAACACAGACAAGGAGCAATGGAAGATGAGAAAATCTCTGTAAAATTCGTTATTTATTATTGGTTAGATTGAGTACAGGAAGACATTAAAAACCATTTGCTGAAAGAACCAAAAAAAACCTAAACTCAAAGAATAAAAATGCTCTGCCATCTAGTGTCACCCAGCCATCACACTCACCAAAGCGAAAGTTTTACAATAACAATTATAACACAAATCAGATGTAAAACTCCGCTTCATGTCGAGTTCCTCCACTGTTCATGTGAAATCAGTATATTATCAACTATCTTGCAGAGCTTTTATGAGGATTACAATGAACATAAAAAAGCGATGCCTTACACATAGTACATGCTCACTAAAGGAGAGGTACTGTTTACAGGAAAATCTAATGAAGTATACTTAATCCCAGTACAATTCTGCTTAGGGTTACAAATTTTTTTCAGAAATAAAGCCTTTAACTGAAATAATCACTTCATTTTTTTTTTTTTTTTTTTTTTTTTTTTT
>NC_041220.1:82443435-82458533 GCF_002837175.3 Physeter macrocephalus | reverse complement strand
CGGCAGGCGGACTCTCAACCACTGCGCCACCAGGGAAGCCCTGAAATAATCACTTCAAATGCATGAGGATCAAGATTAACATTCTAAAGTGAGTTTTTTATCCTACTGTTCCTTTGATCGAGTAGTAGAGCTGGATCTTACCACCTAGGGAATTACTAACCAGGCTCCCAAGCCTCTGAATATCCATCATCAACTGGCCTGTACAGCTTAATCTCTCTTAAATTCTCTTTGCTCCAGTGAGACAGAGATCATTATATTTTCATGCCGACATTTCTAAAATTAGTTTAAATGTATATAGCAAGAACATGAGGCCTCTGTCTTACTCATTTTTGTATGCCTAATGCCCAGCACATGCCTGATTCAAGGAGCTGAATGGATAGATGGATAAATACCTACTATGATTCTGCTAAGATTAATGCCACAAACCTAGAATAGGTTGTTAAATCAAATTAATTCACATCATTTTTTTGAAACCATGCTTAAGCTTTCTTTTACTTACACAGACACAGACACACATTTATCATCAGAACAAACTGAACTACTGATAGAATATGTACTGAAAACTTGTCAGTTCTTCCTACAGTTTGACATTTATCTATATTATCTCCCCAATTAGGGTTTCTGTCCCGAATGGAAGGGGCTAAGTTTCATATTTTTTTGGAATAACCCTTAAATCCTGAAACAGAATTGGTTGGCCCTGAGGTAGATGTCACTGAATTCTGCTGAGAATTCACTCAGCATTCCAAACCAGTGGTAAATCTTTGCTGCAGTGCATGAAAAAATATCTGTGCCTGGAAGCATTTATAAAACCTCAAAAAAATATTTCTCTACCGCAAGATCAAATCTAACATCTTAAGGGAAAAAAACAATCAAAATTTAAACCTAATTGTTTTGATAATGAAATAAAGTTTTACCAGATAACAAATCTAAAAGGAGCAAGAAAAGATACCTTCAAGCAGTTTTTTTTCTGAAGAGAGTTTAGAAGCTGCAGCAGGAGCCTGATACAAAAAGTCACAGAGGAACGCGGACTGGGAGGACTCTTGACTTAATCCACCTTCAGAATGTATGTCATGTTGAGGGAAATCTAGAAAAGTTACAGAAATAACACATCTGAAATCTGAAATGTAAACAATTTTCCCTTTGCTTATAAATACGTAGGTGAGTTTTGAGGTAGAAGAGAAACTACTTCAAATATACCACAGAATAAATATACAGAGGTATTTATTTTACTTTGCATAAAATTTGCAACTAAGCACTTCAGTTGTATTTATTCATGCATGAAAATCAGATTTAATTTTGGTGAAAATGATTATGTGGGATGAACTGTTTAAATCTCCCATTTATAAAATTAAAGACACATAAAAGATTTATTTCCTAAACTTTCCCTTTAAATGAAATAAAACATGGGTCTTAATAAGCATCATCCATCTTTTTGGTAATTACATTTTCTTTTCATTCTGATGTTTTTTCTGATTTGAGGAACAAACAGATTCATGCTTCAGTTCTCTTAGGGATATATAAGGAGAGATCAGGCTAGTGAATGAAGGGATAGGGACTAACCTGAGAATTTGTTATGGTAGAGAAATTCCATTTGCAAATTCTGCCCCGCCTTCTTGGCCAGCAGATAGGGGGTGCTATGCTCAGGATCACCTGTTGCACACATGACATCTGCTCCACTGAACAGCAAAGCCATTGTTTCCAGAACATCTGGTTTTACCACAGCAGCACACAAAGCCTGGTTAATAAAAGAAAATACAATTTTTAAGTGAAGAAAGTATGATTCTAGCTATTCAAATGTGTGAAAGTCTGCCAATTCATTTTTGAGAGGAAGTCTGTATTCCTTTTTTTAAAAATATTTATTTATTATTTTTGGCTGCGTTGGGTCTTTGTTGCTGCACACGGACTTTCTCTAGTTGCGGCGAGCGGGGGCTACTCTTCGTTGTGGTGTGCGGGCTTCTCATTGCGGTGGCTTCTCTTGTTGCGGAGCATGGCCTCTAGGCGCGTGGGCTTCATTAGTTGCAGTACGCGGGCTCAAGATGCTCCGTGGCATGTGGGATCTTCCAGGTGCAGGGCTCGAACCCGTGTCCCCTGCATTGGCAGGCTAATTCTTAACCACTGCGCCACCAGGGAAGCCCCCTGTATTCCTTTTTAACAAATAAATCTAATAATCATTATGCCCTGAATTAACCAACAGACAAAAAAGGTCTGCTTTGCATGAATTTAAATTTCAACCGAAGATGTCCAAATCTCAATTCATTGTTTTGTTCCTGTGATGTTCCAAACCTTCAAATCTGTCATATTTGCCATGGGAGATATTTTGTATGTTTACATACTATGACAATGGCTGATGCTCAGAAAATTCAAAATATTTCCAATGTAGTAATGAAGTATCCACTAAATGTTTTGTTATGTCATATGAATGTTGTATGCATATATGTCTGTATGTCTGTATTTTCCAGAGCAATCGGGATGTGAGGAATCTTTAAATTACTGTTATGATTTGGGAATTTGGAAGATGTATACAAATTCAGGATCTTTCCTTTTGGAAGGGGGTATAGGTAGGGAGGAGGAACAGCAAGCAAGACACAATAAGACATGATTGACATGATATACATCATCATTGTACAAACAGTAAAACTCCTGGAACATGATTTTTTTTCCTTTGAAATAATAAGCTGCCTTCACAACTTTTCCCATCCCCTCTTCTTGCTTCCTCACTTTACTGGCTTTCCATTTGCTTCTGAACTCTCTGATCTGGCACCCTGATTCTGTCTGACTTCTTAGCCTTGGGTTCACCATATTCCTCCTTCCTGACATGGTGCACCTGGACAGATGACTGGTTAATTTGCTCTCTATAATGCAACTTCAGGACAATCACTCGCTGATTATCCCAATGGGCAGCTCAGAGAAGAGTGTACAACCAAGAAGTCCCAGGACACATTCACAGCTCCAGCCTAGAGGGTCTACTACTAAAAGAGTACTTATCTTTTCTACCATGGTCTAGCTAACCTCTACAATTTCCTTCACATCAGAATTAAGAAGCCTAAATTCTTGTACCTGACTGTACTAATTTGCTAGCTGATTTTGGGCAATTCCTTCTCATCTCCAGGTCTTAGTTTTTCTGCACCTGCAAAATGAGGATACTGGAAAGTGAAATAGCTAACATCCCTCCACTGGGATATAGCCTCTGACTGCTCTCATAATCTAATCCCATGTATTTCCTCTTATTCTCTCTCTCATTACCCTATTCTTTTCCTTCAGAGCATGCTGCATTTGCTATGGTATATTTATTGGCATGCAGCTGTTTATGGTCAGTCTCCACTGCGTGCAGATCACTCTCATGAATAAAAGAATCACAGCTACTGTTTACTAAAACTGTATCCCCAGAACCTAAAAATGAATTCAGCAATGAGTGAGTGTGCAATAAATATCTATTCACCACGAACACTCAATGGAGAAAGGATAGTCTCTTCAACAAATGATGTTGGGAAACTGAGTAACTACTTGAGAAAAACAAAAAAAAAATGAAATTGGACCTCTACCTTACACCACTCACAAAAATTAATTTGAAATGTATTAAAGACTTAAACATAAGACCTGATACCATAAAACTTCTAGAAGAAAACATAAGTGGTAAGCTCTTTGACATCAGTATTGGAAATGATTTTTTGGATATGACACCAAAAGCACAAGCAACAAACACAAAAATCAATAAAGGAAAGGGGGGCAGGATGCTTAACAAATTCTTTGCCAAAAGGGCAACATAAAATGGTCACAAGAAGACCTGGAATAACTCAACCAAAGGCAAACGACACTTCAAATCAATGGCACTAAACAAACTACTGCTTTTAAAAATAAATTAATTGAGTAAATGAAGTTAATTTTGGTGATACCAAGTCAACAATGTACCGGCTGAAGTATCCTGTTCAGTATCCTGTCCCTAAAATGGGGAAAGTTGTCGAAGTTTTAAATGGTGTGGGCCTATGTCAGATAGAAACTTCAGTTAGGGACAGAAGTTTATTTGCTATTGATAACGAATCCTCAAGCGAAATGAAGGGAAAAGAAACAATGGCACAATCTCACAAAAGGAAATAAAATTAAACAGTAATTTTATGCAATAGCAAAAAAATTTTTTAACATTTTTTCAAAACCCTTGGCATATATTTAAAAAGACCTTAACATCCATGTCTTTTGTTACATTTCATTGGTTACCTTATTTAATTCTTCCTTGGTAAGAGATGCCCAATGGGTTTTTCTAAATCTTCCTTCTTTGTATTTCTGAGTGATAAAGTTTTTTCTCTTTTCTACTGGAGAGTCCACGTGTAATTCTTCATCTTTTTGAAGACCACCAGCCCAAAAGTCATTAGCTCTTTTGTTTCCAATGACAATAAAAAGCTGAATTATCAAAAAAAATTATAAAACATATCAATTCACAAAATGTATTTGAATCTGCAGAAAACTGACTCACATGACAAATTAAAGCATAGCTTGGTATAAAATATGCAAAATACAAGACCCAACTTTTTCCAGAAGATGGAGTGTGAAAGCAGATACCATTTCTATTTTAAATAGTCTAGCTGCTCGTAATAGTGGTAAAAGATTAGCTAGAAAAGAAACTGCAAGCAACACAAATTGCATCAAAAGCATTATTACTTTTTTTTTTAACATCTTTATTGGAGTATAATTGCTTTTCAGTGGTGTTAGTTTCTGCTGTATAACACAGTGAATCAGCTATACATATACATATATTCCCAAATCTCCTCCCTCTTGCATCTCCCTCCCACCCTCCCTATCCCACCCCTCTAGGTGGTCACAAAGTACTGAGCTGATCTCCCTGTGCTGTGCGGCTGCTTCCCACTAGCTATCTATCTTACGTTTGGTAGTATATATATTACTTTTTGAAGGTAGCTCACATTGAGACAGATTCATTTAAAATGGCTGAGTAGGTGGGCTAATGTGATTGACAGTGGTACAGACACCTAAGCAGAGAATGGATACAGGAGACAGCAAGTTAGACATGATCTCAGTTAGTGACAGAGCATGGCCAAGATAAAGAATAGTCGATTTTGCCAAATGTTTTCATTCACTTTTCTGATATTTTATCCATGCTGGGTTAAAAAGAAAGAAAGTCAATTCTGGCTTAAAAAGAAGCTGCCAGGCCTTTAAGAGTAGTTATTACTATTAAAGCTCCTTGTATTTTTTATTTTTAAAATAACTGTCTCATTTAGGAAGCATTCGGAAAGTTAAAGTAGAAAGTTACTACTATCAAACAGGCTATAAGCCATTTTTATAATGTGGTGAGAACTTGATCAGAGAGCTCTTAAAGTAACCACATCACCTCACTGCACACCTCCTCCTGGACCTCTGCTGACCACCACCACAGTCAAGTCAGACTCACCTCAATGAGTTCATTGCTCCAAATGCTGGCATCCATTTTCAGACTTCTAACCTTGGAATCTTTTGGTCCTAAAGATCTATGTTGACCTGAAGTCAAAAAAAAAAACAATTGATTTCTATTTGAATTTCTATGTAAACGTAGTTTACCTTTAAAAAGAAAAGTGTATATATACGTGTATAGGTATGTGTGGATTAATATATCTTTTGAACTTAAAACAAACCAATACCTACTTTCCACCCTACAGTAGTGGGGGTAATCATACAGTAATCATAACCAACCACAATGAAGATAACAGAAATCACCATCACCACCCTGTACTGGTATAAAATTACACTTTAAAAAAGTGTGTATAAATGTACATGTGTGTATATGTGTGCGTGCATATGCATGTATGTGTGCATGTATGTATGTGTATATACGTATATATATATATTTTTCATTGTTTGGTAATTAACTAGAAATTGTAGGTCACTGAAAACATTTTATAATGGGTCTGTGTAAATTATACATATGTGAGTAAATACAGATATCATCCCTTTACTCTTAAAAAAAACTAGTTACAACTGTAATAAATGCCTACTTAAAAATCTGAAGTCGATTCTTTATTCTACTATTATGCCTGGAAGAGAATGTATAAATTCAGGCATACGTCAGACTCTTTCTAAGCTGAGATAGAAAAAAGGTATATAAGACATCATCCTTGATCTTAAGGACCTTTTGCCTAATGCGCATGAGAAAGCTCATTCCTCTCATTCCTCTCTCTACATTACATAGGTTCCTTTCCTCCATTCTTTGAGAAGGAAACTACTCAGAGCACAAAGCCCTAGAATTCCCATGGCAAGAATCTGCATAGGTTTGCACTTATGGAGACTACAGAAAGGCAATACGAAAAGGAGTCAAGCTCAAAAGCATGCAGGAAGAAGGGATGCTGGAGTAGCCTAGGAAAGAATCTGAGTTGAGGCAGCAGGAAAAGAAACAATGTGGAGAACAGATTTAGAGATATTCAGAAGATAAAACTGATGGGACCTGGTGGGCTTTAAGGAAAGAGGAAGGGTCAAGAGGGTCTCTCAAGGTTTAGGCTTCAGTGTAGGGTAGATAGTATTGCTTCTGACCAAGATTTGGAATATAGGAGAATATACAGTTAGCTGGGCAGCAATGAGAGCTCCACTTTATCATGTTAATTTTGAGGTATCTTGGGCAAATCCAAGTTGAGAATCTAGCAGGAGCTATAAGAGTAGAGTTTCCAACAGAGTGAGAATCCCCTGCTTAAAAATGAGTATTGAATTCAAATGACAACCTCACTCAGGAACATCAGAGTGAAAGAGAGCTTAGGATATAATCCAAGGGAACACACATATTTTAGGAGCAGGCAAAGGAAAAGTAACCTGGAAAAGGATGACCAGAGTAATAAGAGCACACTAAGAGAAAATGGTGTGTCGGAAGTTGTGGGAGGATTGAAAGTCACTGAGAGACAGATTGGTCAAGAGTGTCAAATACTGCAGAGAAGGCAGTGAAGATAGGAACTGACCACACAGAAACTGAGAGGTAAAATACACTGGTAAATGTGGTGAAAATATTTTTACTGGAGGTGAGAGAAACGAAGACTGATTACAGGATGCTAATGATACACTAGGAAGTTAAAGAAATGAAGAAAACCTGTGCAGACCACTATGCTTGAAAGTATCTTGTCTATGAAAGGAAAAAGGAACAGAGAATGATACGTAAGAGAATAGTAAGTTTTCAGAAAGCTGGTGTTAACAGAATTATGCAAGTTTATATGCTGAACCAAATAAACCATAGTTGAATACAGTTGTCCCTCGGTATCTCGGATTGGTACCAGGACCACACACAGATACCAAAATCCGAGGATGCTCAAATCCCTTGTATAAAATGGCCATAGTATCTCATATAACCCACACACATCCTCGTATACTTTAATTCATGTCTAGATTACTTTTAATACCTAATACAAAAAATGTTATGTAATAGTTGCTGGTACATGCAAATTCAAATTTTGCTTTTTTGAACTTCCTGTAAATTTTTTTTTTCAAATATTTTTGATCCACAGTTGTTTGATGTAGAACCGTGAATATGGAGGACCAACTGTACTTACACAGAGAGTGAATAAGTGACAGGGTGAGGATCCCGAGAAGAGAGGAAAGGAAGGGAACATATGTAGACAGAGCAGCCTTAAACAACACAAACGCTATCTCTTCCAATGAGACTGGAGAGGAGAAGAGGTTAGGAAAAAATACAAAGTCAAGGAGGATTAACTGATGCTTTTTATTGTTGCTATTGATGTAGGTGATTAGCTCATGAGGACATCTACTTCAGTGTGATGAGAAATGTGGCAGCACAAAGCTCTAGAAAAGTCTGAAGGGCTTGAAGCAGCTGTCCTGTCTTTGCTCTGAGGTGCTCTTTCTCTGCATTCTCTCAGTGAAACCTGTGCTCAACTATTCCTGCCCTTATCACACTCTATTGCAATTACTATTTATATATTTGTGCAGGAAATGTCATGTCTTGTCTTACAGATCATTTTAATTCCCAGGACCAGCACAGTACCTGGTAGAGCTGAAAAGCTGAAGGAAAGTTTAGGTTGTAGCTAACTTTTTCCAAGACCTCCACGGTCGCATACCTAAGCTAGGGTCCATTCCCTCTACTCACTTGGACAGCTGTCTTACCTCCCAAATACAAGGAGCTGTCATAGTTTGTAAGGTATAAGTTCACAAGAAGAAAATTAGTCACAGTACTGGTTACTTTCATAAACTTCAATACACCTGGAAAATACTTATATATAAAAATTTTCATTGTAAGAGATACCAGATCTGGTGAACCAAGATTAGAGTACAGAGCGGATTGATGTGAAAAATAGATCTTACAAAATATGACTGAGGAAAAAGGGACAAATCATACGAAGAGCAAGCGTGTTCAGGGTGCATTCTGAAACACATTCATCCAAAACCTAAAAATTTCAGCATTGTCTTTTTAAAATCCATACATGGGCCAGTAGGAACAAAAAAATGATTACATGCTTAAAAATCAACTTTTATATCTAAGTCATGCATAAGAGAAGTTTAGAACGATATTTCTAAATTTGATTTAAATGTAGTAGTTTTCTGTTTTTATTTTTCATAGCCATTAGCTGGGACACAGTATATACGACACTAAAGAGCATTCAGTGCCAATCTGCCACCAAACAGTGATGAACATAACTTATCACTAATTACCTGCACACTTCTTACAGATGACAACACAGAGATTGATGGATGCCCAGTCAGGATTTGGGGCTTTACAATCTGCACAGCTCCTGTTGGACTCATTGAACCAAATCTTCTCAGCTACTTCATAATCAGAGAGAGTTTCTGCTATCGATTGCTGCACAGCTTCAATCCACTCCTGTTTCTCTTTTTCAGACTCTGCTGTAAAGCTGAAACAATTAACGTTTCTGCATTATCGATCTCCCTTGTAAAAGCCAATTAAGCAGTATGTTCAGTTTGCATATTCATTTCACTCATAAATAAACAGCTGCTGAAAAATATGCCTTCCAGGCGGTTGGAGTCTTTTCTGTTAAAAATCATCTCATTCAGAAATCTATTTTTTTTCCTTTAACTTTCCGCATTGCTTATGACTTTGTTTACCTATCTTGAACCAAAATTAACATACACATTTGTCTGACCAGGATATAAAAATCACCTTGTTAGGTCAAAAGCTTAAAAGAGAAGTCATGCTTCCTAAGCAGTGGTTACATAATAATCAATAAGAGACTGGCAGAGTTTCAGGACTATTGGCTTATTTTGCCAAGAAAATATGCCATAGTCTGAAACTAAGTTATCAAAAACACCCACAAGAAATTTTGATTTTTTGTCTTAAAAAATAGATTCTTGTTTTTAAAATAGAAGAATGTCCAGATGGCTTTAAGAAACTGAGAAATCAAAAAAGTTTTAAGTGATTACTATTCTAACAGAATTCTAACTCATTTTTAGCCATGTAATTCTTAGTGTTTATTGGGTGCCTGAGGGAAGGAATAAAACATTAAAACAACAGTTCACTCTTTCAAGAAATATTTACTGAGTACTTATAATGTGCCAGAAAATGTGCTACATACAGTGCTCCAAACTCAGTCAATGACCCACAAAATGATGCTTTACACTGAAATTTTCTGTTCTGAAGAAGAAAATGCTTTGAGATACAATGAAAACAACAGAGGATTAACATTTTCTACATAAGCTATAAAGAAATTGAGTGGCCTACATGGATTATATTTTTTGAATCACTTCATGGTTCCATCATCACTATAATATTTATAAATTCCTTAGTGGTTTCTGCTTCTCTGTAGAGATTGGTCAGAGCCCATATGGTACAATGGAAAATAGATATTTGGTCTTAGTCCCTGGTTCCTGGTATATAGTTCCCCAAACCTTGGAATACCCTGAATGATAAAAGTCATTTATACGTAATAAGATAGCTTGTGGCTGAAGGCTAGACAGCTTCAGGATGGGAGCTGGTCAGCAGAAGACCAAGATGTGACTAGAGACTTGGAACTTTCAACCAGCCCTATCCCATGACCTCTGGGAAGGAGAGAGAGGCTGGTGGAGTTAATCACCAATGGCCCAGGATTTCATCAATCTTGCCTATGAAATGAAACCTCCATAAAATCCCCCAAACAACAGGGTTCGAAGAGCTTTCAGGGTGATGAACACATTGAGGTGCTGGGAGAGTGGTGCACCCAGAGAGTCATTACAGATTATTAACACATATTAAGAACACACATTAAGTTTTCTGTTTCATTGTCATAATAAAGAAATTACCTGAGTGCAATAATACAAGACATGTATCAAAATGCTAAGATATTTGATCATACGTGCTATGAGATCCATTAAATTCAGCAACATTTTGAGCTGAGGTTCCTTTTAGGAAATCATGGAGCAATTGTAATTAGGGAATGTTCTTAAAGGACAGACTGTATTTGGTTAGGCTAAAAGAGGGCAAAATAACAATACAGCTTAAAGACAATGTAATATCTCTTTTTATTTTATACCTTCAAAATAAAGTAATTTTTCACATATTTGTGGGTCAAAATTCACCAAGCCTTCTAAGAAAAAGAGGTATTACGAAAAGAAACTACACAAATCTCATGAAATTAGTATCTTTCAGGTTGTATGATTATTCAAATCACTTTTGCAAGGTGTTATTATACTCTGGATAATAAATTACACGATATGAAAAAAACATAATTTTTTTCTTTTTTTCAGGTGTACAGCAGAGTGATTCAGTTTTATATATATCTATATTTTTTCATATTCTTTTCCATTATAAGTTATTACAAAATATTGAGTATAGTTTCCTATGCTATACAGTAGGTACTTGCTGTTTATCCATTCTATATATAGTAGTGTGTATATGTTAATCCCAAATTCCTAATTTACCTCCCCACCATCCCCTTTGGTAACCATAAGTCTGTTTTCTACATCTGTGAGTCTGTTTCTGTTTTGTAAATAAGTTCATTTGTATCATTTTTCTAAGATTCCACATATAAGCAATATCATATGATATTTGTCTTTGTCTTCACTTAGTATGATAATCTCTAGGTCCATCTATGTTGCTGCAAATGGCAAGATTTCATTATTTTTATGGCTGAGTAATATTCCATTGTATATATATACCACATCTTCTTTACCCATTCATCTGTCCATGGACATTTAGGTTGCTTCCATGTCTTGGCTATTGTAAATAGTATTGCAGTGAACACTGGGGTGCATGTATCTTTTCAAATTAGAGTTTTCTCCAGATATATGCCCAGGAGTGAGATTGTAGGATCATGTGGTAACTCTATTTTTAGTTTTTTAAGGAAGCTCCATGCTCTTTTCCATAGTGGTTGCACCAATTTACATTCCCACAACAGTGCAGGAGGGTTCCCTTTTCTCCACACCCTCTCCAGCATTTATTATTTGTAGACTTTGCTGTTTATCCATTCTGTATATAGTAGTGTGTATATGTTAATCCCAAATTCCTAATTTACCTCCCCACCATCCCCTTTGGTAACCATAAGTCTGTTTTCTACATCTGTGAGTCTGTTTCTGTTTTGTAAATAAGTTCATTTGTATCATTTTTCTAAGATTCCACATATAAGCAATATCATATGATATTTGTCTTTGTCTTCACTTAGTATGATAATCTCTAGGTCCATCTATGTTGCTGCAAATGGCAAGATTTCATTATTTTTATGGCTGAGTAATATTCCATTGTATATATATACCACATCTTCTTTACCCATTCATCTGTCCATGGACATTTAGGTTGCTTCCATGTCTTGGCTATTGTAAATAGTATTGCAGTGAACACTGGGGTGCATGTATCTTTTCAAATTAGAGTTTTCTCCAGATATATGCCCAGGAGTGAGATTGTAGGATCATGTGGTAACTCTATTTTTAGTTTTTTAAGGAAGCTCCATGCTCTTTTCCATAGTGGTTGCACCAATTTACATTCCCACAACAGTGCAGGAGGGTTCCCTTTTCTCCACACCCTCTCCAGCATTTATTATTTGTAGACTTTTTAATGATGACCATTCTGACTGGTGTGAGGTGATACCTCACTGTAGTTTTGATTTGTGTACCTCTAATAATCAGTGATATTGAGCATCTTTTCATGTGCCTATTGGCACATTTTTACATACTGGTTAATAAATTACACAATATGAAAAAGTAAGAACATAATTCTATTAAATGTCCTAGAAGAAGTAAAATCACCACTGGCAATGTAAAAGGGGAACACTCGAGCTTTCCTGTAGTAGTACAAACAAAAAATGTTTAAATATAACTTACCTAAAACTCCTATAGGGAGTGATTATTTCAAAAGACTGTTTCACAGTTCGGTCCACTTGCTTTACATTTGCTACATTCATAGGAATTATGGTAATACCAAGTCCACTCTTAAAATCCTAGTTTGGAGAAAAACAAAAAATTGTAAAGAAACAAAAATATGGATTTTGAAAGTACATTTGTATTCTCTAAAATTTAATAAATCTCATCAAATTTTACTACAACATATAAAGGTGGAACTATATCATTAAAAATGGATTGAGAGTAGTTTTATTTTAGGTAGTCACTTTTAATACATGGTAACACGATAGCATTTGAAGCTTGACAGGCTATTAATAAAGCAAGGGTCTTTTCACGTGAAACATAAGTTGACTACGACATAGATCTTGAACTACATATGCCTTCCTGTTAACAGTTAGGCACTTTTTCACCTTTAGCCATTTAGAAAAGTGAACTAACAGTGAACTAACCCTTACCATGTGCCCAGCCATTTTCCAGTTGGGGGAGCCAGATGACACTGTGAGGTTGGTATAATTACTATTTAGATGAAAAGAATGGAAAACCGAGGCTCAAAAAAGGTAAAGTGATGTGGAAAGTGCGGCTGGCTGTACATGGTAGAAAGGGACTGAAACTCAAGCTGTCTGACTGTTCAGTCTTTGTTCTGCTGTATGTTGTTACCTCTGCTCTGTCACATTATTTTCCTCATTTGCTCTCAACCAAGAGCATTATTTATATTACAATTTTATCTCATTTCCAATATTTCATTACTTTCTTCTTCCTTCAATTAGATTCTTTAAAAGCTCCTCTAATGCTATTTTCGTATGAAAACTGCCATTGGTTCAGCACCTACAGCCACTATGTTCAGCTTGATCTACCAAAATTAGAAACTGTTCAAAAGGCTACAAAGTCTGCCTTTTAAAAGCATTAAAGTTTGCAATATATTATCTAGCCATAAGGGTTCTGGAATTTGATTTATCAAACCATCTCACACCTTAAAAATATAATTAATCTGCACCTCGAAAAATGAATTATCTATGTGAACAGGTTCAGATTAAATGTGCTCTGAATCCCTAAATTAAATTATGACTAAGAAAAAGTAGCCATACTGAAGACGACTGCAAAAAAATATTGGTCCACTTTCAGGAAGGACACTTCTGGCAGAGACCGTGAAAGAAACAATTCACAGGTCTTTGTCTCTCCTGTTGTACAAGCTAAAAGCAAAAGTACTGTTTTCCTATCTCCCTTGCAGCTAGGAGTGAACATATGTCATACTTATGGTCAATAAAATATAAATAATTCCTGGCCTGGGGGGCAAGAGGAGGGGGGTGGAGAGACAAATCTTCGAAGAAAAGACTTTCATTCCTTGCCTTTCCATCTTCTCGGGAAACAACATCTAGAAGCACAAAGCCATTTTAGAATGTAAGCATCCTTGAGATGAAAAGCCTGAGGACAAATTCCTGTACTGTAAGGATGCCAGAGTGAAGAAAAAAAAATAGGAAGAATCTTGTTCTCTGATGGCATTAGCAAGAGATTTGTTAAAACAAATCCCTGTCTATTTAAACTATCCTTCAGGTTTTTGTCATCTGACACTAATACATTCCTGGCTGATAAAATAAGTGGAATAAAACAACATTATAACAAATTTCAACCATTCGCAGAGGGTTTCCATTCACAAACTGCAGAAAAGTTTCACTTCATACTTTTTTAAATGTACAAGTTTTTAGTTAGAATGAAGAAATGACCCATTTGTAAATTGAGTATGATTTTTTCTGATGAAAGAACAATGGTTAATTTTGTTGGGAGAAACAAGCCAGAAATTGAGTCAGGAATATAAAAGATGCATAAACATGCTAGGTGTTGTGAAATACTTAGAAGGTGATATACTTCCATTTGTATCATAAGCCCACCTAACAAAAAACAGTACTATATGGAGAGGGGAATCAAACTTTTCCAATCTGCCCCATTTTAATAAGTTTTAGCATATTGGTATAGAGTTAAACTTATAATTATCAAATTAAAGAAAACAGATTCTCAGTTATCTATACCAATGCTCCTGCTGGATAATGTAACTATTGGAGAAACTCCCAGGGCATGTGATTAGAAATTCAAACTCTCTTTTATAAATCAGAAAATAAAGTAGGGGTAGCCAGGTAAGATATTTTAGAAACTGCTTTCTGATGGCTCAGCTTGATATGGGAGTACCTCAGTCAGGCTGCATCTTCTTCAAACAATTCTCTGTGATGCAGCTTTTGACAAGACCTGGCTATCAGACTACCCCCGCTTATTATTCTGATGGGGGCCTGGCCTGCAGGTACTGTGTGTTACTAAGGGTGGAGATACAGACTCAGACCATCAGACTAGCAGATGGTAAGACTGACAACCTTGGATGGAAACTGATGAGCCTCATCAAGGCTCCAGCCTGAAGAGATGGTGCCTCATTTCGACAAGCAAGTCGTGAAGTATCTACATATAAAGCTGCGACTTCTGTTAAAAATAAAACAAGTGAGGGTTGGCTCAAGGCCCCAGATTTCTCCCAAGCAAGGCAAAGATGATTTTTTAGCCTGGAAAGAAACTGTAACCCATTTATCAGCTGCTTGCCATGGCCATATGGTTTTGAGTATTAGAGTATCCATTGATCTTACCGGCACAAATGGACTGTAAAATGTACAGCAGAGTAACAAAATAAATGTCAGTGCTCTTGAAAGCTATTAAATATGAGACAACTGCATTTCTTACTAAAAATATTTGTGGTGACATTAAGCCATCTTTTCACACAGTCTTTAGAACATGTTTAGGGCTTCCCTGGTGGCGCAGTGGTTGAGAGTCCGCCTGCCCATGCAGGGGACACGGGTTCGTGCCCCGGTCCGGGAGGATCCCACGTG
>NC_041220.1:82384119-82443331 GCF_002837175.3 Physeter macrocephalus | reverse complement strand
AAAAAAAAAAAAAAAAAAAAAGAACATGTTTAGAACATATCTCATGCCTAGATGCTCATCAAAATTACCTGTGTTGATCTCTTCCTCCCACCCTGAGATTCTGATCCCATGAATCAGAGGGCTTGCCTAAGGATTTTCAGTTAAAAAAAGGCAAAACAAAACTACCACCATATGATTCCCATACGTAGCAAATAATGAGAAACACTGAATTAGACGGCAGAACCAGTTGTAGAATCTAGACAGTATGAGTCTACAGCAGTTAAATATCAGGATACAAACATTTCTCTCTGCCTTCCGCAGAGCAGAAAAAAAAGCATGCAGTCAGATTATACAAAAACCATTTGAAATTATTAAGACTAGTGGTTAAAAATAGGCTGGTCAGAACACAGTGACACACTGGATTGTCAAGAACCTATTTGTCCTGGATTCCAACCCTTCTGCTAATGTCCAAAGGCTTTAAAAGCATTGGTCTTCATTAAGCATATACACTCCATAACTGATTTAATATCTGTTAGTGTAGTGCTCTGAAGCTTACAAACAGCTATGAACTCTTATTTGATTTTCTTAACAATTCTGCGAAGAAGGCAGAGCAGATACAGCCATTTTTAAATGAAAAAATTTGTCCTGGCAAAACCATGTTTAGTAAGTACCTAGCAACTGCCAGAAATGTGCAAAGTCATGGGTCTGCGCAAAAGCATAAGACAGGGTACTCACCTCGGGGAAGCTTATAGTCTAAGGAGGGAATGAGAGAGAATTGTAATAAGTGCAAAAAAAAAAAAACAATCCATGGCTGTAGGGTAAGCACTGAAACCAACCCAGAAAAGAGAGACCTGTGTTCTTATTTTTTCCAAAGGAGGTGACACTTGACTGGGCAAACAACAAAATCCAGACCAGCTTGATCAAGCGTACCTCTCTTGCTTCAGTTCACTTGTTTGCAAAATGGGGCTAACAGTAGTACCTACTGCATCAGTGTGTGAGGATTAACACATAAAAAATGCTTAGAAGAATGCCTGGCGCAAAACGTGCTATCTACTCCCAGTTAACTAATTGTTATTATTATTATTTTATACCTCTTGAATTTGAAGGCAACCGAACATATTACCTATTAAAAAGTTAATTACAAGAAAATGCATGCTTAAAAATAACTAGCAGGCATATATAAATTTTGTAAAATGGGATGGAATGCGAGTGTTAAACTTTCAAGAAAATTAAAACTGAATTACCTATTAACTACAATCTGATTGTGAGCACTATTCTCATTTTGAAAAATAGGCACCAGTCGGGAACATGCCAAACTTCAACCTTTAAAACCCTATAAACTGCATTGAAAAAAAAAACAATAGCGTAGAAATTCAATAGGTAGAAATATATTGTTACAGAAAGCATAAAGCTAAAAACAGATTCGGGAGTAAACTATATTTTACAGTTAATTTGCTGTCATACAATGTAAGATCTCAAAGAGCATGAATGGCCACACTTGGCAGAGCAGGTCTGATGTTGCAAAGGTGATAATGATGATGTGGGCACCAAGTGTCAGAACTGGGGGAGAATCTTGGCTGATCCATTTACTGGCTGTATGACTACTGGCAAGGTCCTTAATTCATCTAGACCTCCATTTCCTCATTTATGAAAAGATAGTACTATCTACCTTATATAGCATTGCTATAAAAACTGAATAAAGAAATACACATTGGGGGTCTGATACATCCAGACAGTCCCTGATTTGAGGGTTCTAAATACAGAATTTGTCTTCAATGAGGATATATCCATTTTATTTACAGTGACTGAAAGTATTCACACCAATGATTCCATATTCAACATTCAGATTAGAATTAATGGCAAATATTTACCACAACACTGAAATGGGTTATTTGTACAAATGCATAGCAACAGAACCTGGCTCAAACTACCTTTTAAAACTACAAAGTGAAAGAGCAAAACAACAGTTTGATTTCTAAACAGAAAAATTAAAGAAGGGTTTGTTAACCCCAAATTCGCTGAAATCTCAAACCTATTTTTGGAAACACCAGATGCCAGGTTTCCATGCCAGGAATTTAAGAACTCGGTGCTTAGACATTTGTGGAAAACAGATGTGGCATTGTATGACATTGGCACCAGATTTCCAGGGGAACACCAGATGCAGAGTTTGGCCAGATATAGAACCAGAGAAACAGCAGGCCACCACCTCCATCCTGCTGCTTCTTTCTGCACCACACAAGCCAGAGCCCTATGAGGTCTATTTAAATTCTGTTAGAGTTTCAGTCCCATGCCAGACACGAGGGAACGTTATGTTGGGGGAATGAGTCTCTTTCTATACCCCGATTTGAGAATGTTTAATCAAGTGAATGTAGTTAAAACCACAATGCCACAATTATCATTAAATGGATACACAAACCCACCAAGCAAGACATCTGGTTGTAATGAATTCCCTAATATTAACATGATATTCAAAAACTGATCAGGAAAAGATGGGAGACTGGCTATCTGGACAACATAACAAATGGAAACCAAAGTCAATTATCTTAAATTCACCTCATATCTATTTGCAGAAATTCTGTTCAAGTAGCAGTACCATATATATAATACTACATATATATACCTGAGGGTATGTTCATATTTCATTACCTATCTAAAATTTTAAAAATACTGGCTTATATACTACACCCACATCATTTCAAGATAAATAAATGTATAAAATAATTATTTTTCAGAATACATAAAGTCTATTAGCTTTAAACTGGAAAAAAACACACAATTTCTTTCTATAAACAAAATTTCTATGCAACAAAAATTAACTGAAAAGGCTTCCCTGGTGGCGCAGTGGTTAAGAATCTGCCTGCCAATGCAAGGGACAATGCAAGGTTCAAGCCCTGGCCCGGGAAGATCCCACATGCCGCGGAGCAAGTAAGCCCGTGCGCCACAACTACTGAGTCTGAGCTCTAGAGCCAGCAAGCCACAACTACTGAGCCCACATGCCACAACTACTGAAGCCTGTGCACCTAGAACCTGTGCTCTGCAACAAGAGAAGCCACCGCAATGAGAAGCCCGAACACAGCAACGAAGACCCAACACAGCCAAAAATAAATAAATAAGTAAATAAAAATTAACTGAAAGGTGAAAAATAAGCAACAGCTTAGAAAAACAGTTGCAGAAAATATGACACGAAGATAAATATTATATGAAGAGCTTAAAGAAATTGTCAGGAGTGACAATATAATTCCAGTAAATAAATAGGAAAAAATGAAAAGAATTCATAAAGAAGAAAATAATATTAAAAGAAAAATTTCTTTCAAATATAAACTCTCTAGTCATGAAAACAGCTGTAAATGACTATTAATTCAACCATTTCATTCTACAAATGTTTACTGAGTGTCAGCTACTTGCCTGGAACTCCTAAGGGCACAGCAGTGAATAAAGTAAACTGTCACAGCCTTAATTTGGGAATATAAAAATAATAACACTTTTAAAGTTAAAATGAAACTGGTACCTATTCAGGTACCTAACAGCATTTTAAATATAAACTATTCTTTAGAAAAGGGTCATAGGAATTCTTGTTCAAAAAGTAAATCTAAAAGTACAAACAGAAGGCTCTCAGAAATCTCATTTATTTATCACAATGTGTTACCCCCATCAGAAGGTAAGATGCTAAAGAGCAGGGACCTTGTGGGTTACCAGTGAGCCCCTAGTGCCTGGAGCAGCACCCAGGAATGAAGAGGTACCCAATAAACTTTTGTAAAACAGATAAATAAATACAGAAACACAGTGAACTGTAATCAAACTCTATTCCACAACTCATCTTATACAAAGTTGAAGTAACAATGTGGAAAAACTATCATAATTATAATATACTGCAGGCATATAAACATAAGCAGAAACAAGGAATAGAAGAAAATAAGCAAAAATTAAACACATGGGGGGTGGGCTGAGGCATGGTGTAAGCATTTAAAGGGATAACATTTAATTTATATAATAGCACCACAGTGTTTTTCAACTGAGTAATTAGGTAAAGAATTTTAGTATCTATTTTTACTTTGCCATCTTCTTCTCTAACAAATGTTTTTACACATCTCTTCATAGTTCTTTTCTGCCTCTTATAGCCCATCTGGAAAAACAAAAAACCCTAACATTCCCTAAGGCATTTCTCCTACTCAGAAGCTACTTCAAGTTAGTTTCAACAATCCGCTAATATATGAAAGGGAAAGAAAGAGATTTTTAAAAAGTAAATCTTTGAACTGAGCAACTGAGAAAATGAAAAGTCCATGTTAATTGCGTAGAGTTTAGACCTGGCAGTGTACAGTTGAGGATGTGCAGATTGGCATCTTCCTTGCTGTTATCATGCCACTTTTCTTAAAAAATAAAGAATTTCAAAAATAAGACCATAGTTATGATAGTCTATTCTAATAGCTATTTTAACTTAGAAAATATAAGTTCTTGATTCAGTAGAAGGGACAGATCCAGAAAAAAATGAAAGAATTACTGCAAATATATCTGTACGGATGCTTGACATGGAATATTAAGGACACCTATTGGAAGTAGAGGAAAAGCACTAGAAAAGATAAACAATAATCCACAAAGTTAGAGTAAATTTCCAGACATACACACAGAGTTAAAGGAACTTATGGGAAATAACATTTTCAAATTGTTTTTCAAACACTTTCCTGTATGCTGATTTTGCAAATGGAGTTTTAATTTTTCCAATAGATCATGCTCTGGTAACAAAAGTTTGTATGCAGAAAAAGGAATTAAGCAGTTATATAATTTATAAGCTGAAAAATTTAAATTTTATATAAAAATTGAGACTGTAGGAAAAAACCCCAAAACAGTAGCTATAGTTTAGAACCATACACAAGTTATTAGTAATAGTTCTTCAAAACAATTTAAAAAGTTATTACCACTAAAAAATGATTTTCTTAACTTTCCACTTAAACATTTGCACATTTCAAAGTGTTTGATCAGGAAAAAGACACACTTCCAAGTGAAAGTTAACCTCAAAAAGAGGTATAGCAACCCCAAGATTAGGGATGATGAACTAAAAGCAGCACTCAGTGCTGTCACAGGAGATCTTTACACATTTTCCATCTCCAGAAATATCTCGTTTCTTTAGCTGGATGCTTATCATTTTTAAAGAAGAAAAACCCATAAAGCAGTGATTTACTGTGTGTGGTTTTTGCATCAGCAGTCACTGAGTCAACTGGGATGCTTTATAGGAATACAGATTCAAACCCCTGTCCCCAGAAATAAGTCAATGGGTCTGGAATGAGCCCAGATATCTGGAATTTTAACATGCAACTTAAATAATGGTCTTAGAGATAGTAATCCAACTCTCTTCTTCACATGATGCCATTCAAAGTGGAAGAGATTAGCTTAATTATCTGAGCTAATCAGTAGCAGAGCAAGAATGAAAACCCAGAAGGCTACAGCCCAGTCCAATCTTCTTTGCTCTAAATAAGCTTCCAATCTTCCATTTTAATAACTCTTCAACACATTCTGTAGCAGCTACCCTTCCACCTCTATCCACTGTTTGTTTACTTCCTCTGGAGAAACTTCCAAAGTAAATTAGTAAAACTATGTATAAATGGAGGCAAGAAAACTGAAAATAGTTCATATGTCAGGGGGATGTAGGTCAGTTTTATTTTTTATTTTATTTATACCGTAAGTTATGTGGGTGATGAAAATCACTATTTTAAATTTTTTTAAACTAAGCTTTGATTCTTGGACTTAAATTAGATGTATTACAAATTAAGAAACAGAGATACAAATCTAACACCTCTTACATTTTTACGATTATTTTTTCTATCATTTAAAAAAACCATAAGATTACTTCAAGTGTTGTGTGTATAAAACTTTTAGAAATGACATCTAACTATTTTACTATCTTTTAGTGCTTTTCCTAAAACACTAGCTTAAAGCCCTCTGTGTTCAGGACTCCTTATTTAGCCTGTCACCCAAGTTCTTTCCACAGTCTGCTCAACCACGTAAGAAAACCCATGAGCAACTTTCCTCTGGAGAGAAAGACATATACCAGGATGTAAAAATAGATGAAACTGGAATGGTATGTCAGGGCCTAAACATGAAGGGCCTTCCTTAATTTATCCATCTGGTCTTGAGCCAACTAATTCCTTAAGACTTGACTCAAGAGCAAGTGCCTTAAGACCTGGCTCTATATAATACGCTGCAATTTTTTTTTTAAGACCACATATCCAAACAATGGTGTGCACTTTTTAAAGGTGCACATCCGGGCATGTTAAAGCATTGAAAACAGGCTTGAAATATACATTCATCAAAAACAGGTTTACTTCTCAAAAGATGAGGAGGGGTCCAGCATAAATGCTTTAATTTTTAAGGAGATAATATTGATTAGTTGTATATGGAAGTGTTTCTAATTCCCAGACTTCACTAGATGCCCTTTTTGCCCTTTCCTGTAACTTCTGCACAAGTCTAATAAAGCACTGAGCTCACCATCCACCATAAATGCTGACTTGTCTGACTTTTCCTCCTGGAAGGTAAGACTGTGTTCTCCTCAGTAAACACATCATTTTTAGAGTGTCTGACATGGTATACAATGTTTACTGAATGCACACTCTGAACCTCCTAGGCAATTAAGTTATTCAAGGAAAGAATTCTTAGTCTATTTCTAAAAGGTCACAAGCCAGAAATGTTCTTTTCAACATACACTTTAAAAAGACACTTTGATATAGCGGCTAAGAAGCTAGGCTTAGAGTTATAAAGTTCTTGTTTTAAATTAAACTCTGCATGATGAACTGTAATCCTTAAACAAGTTACTTAATCGTCATTCTCCTCATCTATAAAACATGGATGAGAATATCTTCCTCCTACTTTTGTGGGGAAGATTAAAAGGGAATGTTTATAAATTAATTAGCACAGTACCTGGTACCCAACATATGGTGGTCATTATTATGCTTTTCATGCTCAATTATTATTAAAGCAAGAATTTCTTATAATTTTTTGCTAACCAGAAAGTATTAATAAAACTTTAAAAACATATACTTTTAGAGGATAACATAAACCCAGACAATCTAGCTGACGTAAATAATGAAACTAGTAATTGGAAGTCCATCAGGTCTGTGCAAGTAAAAAATGAATACCTCAATTAATTTGGCAGAGTAACTTCCATTCTGATACATGCAAATTTTGCATTTTTAACCTTATTCCAATTTTTTTTTAAGTTTTCAGCATCTTCACAGACTGAAAATGTTCATATTCAATTCATACACATTATTAAGCTGTATATCACCATGCTTCTTGAGGAATATGCTAATTCTCCATGTTATTAATATGCCACCAGTGCTCAATGATGCCTTCCACAGTTAATTGGCTACGAAATCTTATCCTTAAAAATGTAATTAATAAATCCACACTGAAGTTCAGAGGATGCCTTGGATAAAGATCTATAGTTAATTTTTTTGAAACTAGTGTTTGTTTTGAGTAGCTACCTCTATCTTCTGTTATGAAAAATGTCAGCATTTATATTTCACTTTATCGTAACCCATTATAATTTATCACAAAATAAGTTCATGTTAGATTGGATATCCAAAACACACTACTTAATTCCACAAATAATGACTAAGTATCTAATACATTCTAGGCTGAAAGATTAAAAATTCATTCCTAAAAAGGGGTAAGAAAATAATTTTCTTGTACATATTAAAAACCAGGTATGTTAGAGAAAAAGAAGTCTACAGAATCAAGTGAAATTAACAGAATTTGTTAAAACTAACATCAGTCTCCTCAAAACATTTAAATTCTCTACTGAGTCCTTTGATGTTAACAAATTTAATATCCCAACAATCTATCTTATTTATATATGTGATATGTGTGTGTATGCATGCGTGTGTATGTGTGTATATCAATCACTTGTCTCTTGTCAATTATCTCCTCGGCAAGCAACGTATCTACTCCAAAAAAACCAACAAAAACAAAACCAAAAAAAAAAACCCCAAATCCTGTAAACTCAAGAAAATATGTTACCTGTGCCTACTCTATAATTTTCTGTCACAAAACAAAAGAAATAACAACAGGTGCAGAATGAGGTCTATTCAACAACGGCTGTAATGGTTAATTGGTTCTTAATTATTCTCTCATGTAGTTTTGTAATGTTACTTCAGCTAAGAATACTTTTCAAAAATTAATTTTCATGATTCTATTTCCTCAGTTCCTTCAAAGGGTGATGTCCAGTCTCAAATTTGATGTAGATTACCTTCCTGATTCTGGTGGAACTGAGAAAATTCAACAGAGCAACTCTTTGTTATATTTAGTGGAGTACAGAAGGCAAAAGCAAAACTCTATCAGTAAAACATGAATAAGTCTAACAAACAAAGCACTGTTGTTAATGTAGTTTTGTCATGTTTGTAATGTAAGGAACCACAATTTGCAATCACTGTAACATAGCTCACCTGTTCATTTTTGCAAAGCCACACACTGTTTCCACTTAACACAGTAAAAATTTTAGCTTTATAGCCTCTCAGTTCAAGATATCCACATTTCTCAGGTGCAACAGCTCCTTGAGACTGCGAGGAAAGGGCTTGTAACTTCAGTGCATTTAACAGTACACTTATCCAGTCATTTCTCTCCTCTGAAAATAGATAGGAGAAAATACATATGCTTAGTAAGTTATAAACACATACAGATGTGGAAAGAGATTGACTTTCTCTGGAACAGATCATTTACAGTTTCTTTCCCAGAACCACAATCTAAATGCTACTGTCGGCAGGGCAAATGGCCCAATTTTGTTAGGGAAAAGAAATAACACTTATTAGTCATTCCTTGTTATCCACAGGAGATTGGTCCCAGGACCCACAGCGGATACCAAACTCTGCAGATGCTGAAGTCCCTTACAGTCAGTCAGCCCTCTGCATCCTCAGGTTCGTCAACTGAGGATTCCACAAACCAGGGATCAAAAATGTCCTCAGATGTGGAAATCAAGGATATGGAGGGCCGACTGTACTCAGATGTCCTGTAACCAATATCACTGGCTTCACCTGGCAGCTAAATAGAAATGCAAGATCCTAGACCCCCCTCCAGACTTGATGAATCAGAATCTTCATTTTAAGAAGATCTCCAGATGATGTGTATCCATGTTAACGTCTAAGTAGCATTCTGTTAGATTATTCATGAGATTGGATTGTGTCTTTTAATATAAGAAAGTAATATGGCTACTGAACAGGTAACAGATTGTACCCAGCAATGCAGTTACTAAAATATTCAGAAAAGCTTACTTTCTAACAGGCACTTGGAATCTACTCAAGAGTGTGCTTGCCTTGATATTCACTCACCCATTCCATTCACTAACAATAGCATCTTCATCTGTTGAATGAAAACTTAGTTCTCTCACTCTTTCCACAAAGTGACCTTCAACTATGTACAACACATTGTGTTACAGGCATAGGAATTCGATCCAGTCCCCAAAGAGCAATCAAAGCTATAAGTCAAGTTTGATATGAACACATCATGGAACACAGAATACTATAAATGTCATGCAAGAGGTATCAAATAATGTATGAGTCAATTCAATGGAGGTAAGTGATTTGTTGAAGGTCATATAGCATGTTAGTATTAAAATTAGGAGAATCAAATGTTTTAATTCTCAGACAATTGTCCTCGGCACTATGAGAAAAAAAAAAAAAAGGATATTTGTGCGAGCTCTTGAGGATGAGGAGCAATTTAAAAGACAAAACTGGAGTTTAGGAGGAGGATGAGCAAAACAGAATTCTAAACAGAGGAAACACAAGACCAAAGGCGGAAACAACAAACATCTGCTCAGGGACTAATTTATGAATGAGCATATTTATAATTTTGAACTCACAAAGAAATAATGGGAAATATGGCTGGAGATCCTACAGTGCCTAGGTGAGGAATTTGGTCTTTATTATGGAGGCAAAAGAAAACCATTTCAAAATTCTTGGCAAGAAAGGGACGTGATTAAGATGACAGACCAAACCGGAAGCTTGGAGGTCAGGAATAAGGCAATAGAGACTTAAAGTATACAATGAAAAGGGAAACACATGGAGAGTCAAGATATTAAGGAGAGTAAAAAATAGCTGTGGTTTTGAATATGTTTGACACGTGTTCACCAAAAAATGAATTAATTACTCAGAATAAAAGGTAGCTGGGTATCATGAATCGACCAAAGAAGGTAGAAGGTTGTATTAACAGAACCACCTGAGGTTTTCAGCTCCCTGGCATGAGCATCCAGGCAGACTGATAGCAATATGTGAATGAAGGTAATCTATACAAGGGAAGACTCATGACAGTGGATAAATGTTTAATGTAATAGGAGAAGAAATGGTATACACCTGAGGTATAACTGATTCTAGGAGGCTAGAAAATGGGCCAGCAAAAAACAAATGGAAAAGTGATTATTAAGGTAAAAAGGAAAAAACAAACAAAAGAGGCTAAATTCCAGGTAGGAAACTTTTTTGAGAAGGAAAGAGTAAGCAGGACCCAAGCTTGGGAAATTGCCTGGTATCTCAGATCCTTCTAAGACAGGTCTGGTTAGAGGCAATGTCATTGTGGATTGAAATAAGTCTCCATATTAGACTTGCTTACATTCCAGCATGGATCCAGAGTTATTTTACAATACAAGTCTTAATTTTTAAAGTATCTTCATTCTTTCTCACCTTCAAAACTACTAAAACCAGCTAGTTGTGTCTTTAATGACCAAGGCCAAAGTATTTATTAAAAACTCATTCAACAATATTTTATTGCAGGTATTACATAATCCTCAATAACAGTGTTTATTCCAATATACCAGGATGAAATATTTCTCAAGTTTCCCCAGCATCATTATAAAGTAAAAGACATGAAAATATTCAGGTAACTAAGCCTATGTCAATACACAGTAACTACTCTACATTTTACATCTACACAAACAGACTGCACTGTAATAATTTATTATATTTTCAGTAACAGCAAAAGACCTTCCACTCTACTTGGTGATTACTTGTGATCATTAAGTACACACAAGATATTTCTGCCAAGTAAATGGTATATAATATTTTCTGTTTGTTTATGTTAATCCATATAAATCACTGACCTTGAAATGTAGGTCATAATTTAATGAATGGGGCCAAAGTGATTGTGGTTTCCAGACTACCATTAGCATATATCTCAGTTTGTCAGGAAATAATTTGAAACTGGCAACTGCATTAACTGTTGGACTTAAGTATATTATGGCTGTATCTCAACAAATGGTGCCCTTATAGCCTAGAAGAATTCTCTAGCTCCTGAGGGCCTCATTTACTAATAGGAAGTACACAGTCATGAAGAACAGGATTGAATAGTAACATTCAGTTTATATTTAATTACCCATACCAATGGAGATAAATAGTGATACAGACAATTCAAACACAATGAAAGAGATTACAAGTGTCATTGGTATTTGGCTTTGCAAAGTGTGCATACTTGAACATGGGGAACATGCTCTGACAAGTCACAATATTCCAAAACAAATAATGATTTCCCCTTGGGCAAAGGCAAAGCTGGATACTAAGCTGGCTTTTGCCTGCTCTTCACACCAAGATACTTTTATTCTTTCCAATAACAAGTGTTTATGGAGCATCTATTTTGATCTTAGCACTGTGCTAAGCACTATTCCCTCTGAGAATATGGTCTGATGTTGATATATCTTTGCTCAGAGTAGAGCATTCCAGGTTGGAAAAAGAAAAAAAGGAGTTAGCAATCCCCTCAAACCTCAAATTATTTCTTGAGGTTTTCAGGAATGCCAACTCAGACTGTACCAATCAAAAAAAAGAGGTTAAAAAAAATGAACAGGACTTAACATCCTCTGGACTACTGAATTTAGCACTAGGCATATTCATTAGTAAAAAAGGATTGATTATATGAGGGGTTACTACACAAGTGCCATGTAAAACATTAATGAAAGAATCTAACAAAGTTTGGATGTACTCTTAACTTTTGATATAATATAATCTAACTAAAGATTCCTCAGTGTAACCCATGATCAATATTAGAGAAGGAATTATTACACACCAGTGTTGTTCTTGAAATTGATAATGATTCATTCATACAAATGTCTACTGAGTGCCCACTATGTTCTAAGCCCTATTCTGAATACCAGGAATGAAGCAGTGAGCAAGACAGATCATGGCCTTACTCTCCAGAAACTTACACTCTTGTGAAAGGAGGAAGGCAATAAAATGTAGACATATATTACACGGTGGCAAGTGCAATGGGATAAAATAAAGCACAGGATGAGGGGCACAGAAAGTGCTATTTTATATAGGGTAATAGAAAAAGGCTCAGGAAGAAGGTGATGGTTAAGCAAAAGCCTAAAGGAAGTGGAAGTGATGGAGCAAGTTCAGAAGAGGACTAGAGGAAGAGCCTTCCAGGATACAGAAAGCAGAAAGTGCCAAGGCCAAGGCAACAGCAGATTTGGCATGCTCAAGCGACAAGAGACCCCTGTAGCTGCAATGCAGTGAATGAGGTAGAGCACAGAAGGAAACAAGGACAGAGAGACCAGGGCCAGATCATGCATGGACTCTGGAAATCACAGTACTTTACTCTCAGTGAGCTGGAAACATGACAGAGCATCTAAAATAAACTGACAGGACCTGGCTTTCTTTTTGAAGGATTGCTCTGACAACCGTACTGAAAATATGCCTGCAGTCGATCAAGGGAGGTTGTGACAATCATCAAGATAGAAATGGTGGCTTGTCGGAGAGTGACAGCAGTGGAGGTGCTGACAATTGGTCAGAACCCCGACATATTTCCAAAGTCAAACTGGTAAGATTTGCTTATGGCCTGGATGTGAGCGAGGTAGGAAAAGATTCGATGATGACGCCAAAGTTTGTGGCCTATTAAATTATGATAGGCAATCAAAGTACACAACAGAGAACTTTCAACTCCTCTGGCTCTTCCTCCAGATAGCAAATGTTCCATGCCTTGCTCCTTTTTTTTTTTAATAAATTTATTTATTTTATTTATTTATCTTCGGCTGTGTTGGGTCTTCCTTGCTGCGCGCGGGCTTTCTCTAGTTGGGGCGAGCGGGAGCTACTCTTCTGTTTTGTAGATAGGTTCATTTGTGCCATATTTTAAATTCCATGTATAAGTGATAACATATGGTATTTGTCTTTCTCTTTCTGACTTACTTCACTTAGCATGATAATCTCTAGTTGCATTCATGTTGCTGCAAATGGCATTATTTTGTTCTTTTTTATGGCCGAGTAGTATTCCATTGTATATTTGTACCACATCTTTTTATGCATTCATTGGTTGATGGACATTTAGGTTGTTTCCATGTTTTGGCCATTGTGAATAGTGCTGCTATGAACATTGGGGTGCATGTATCTTTTTGAATTATAGTTTTGTCCAGGTATATGCCCAGGAGTGGGATTGTTGGATCATATGGTAATCCTGTTTTTACTTTTCTGAGGAACCTCCATACTGTTTTACATACTGTCTACACCAACTTACATTCCCACCAACAGTGTAGAAGGGTGCCCTTTTCTCCACACCCTCTCCAGCATTTGTTATCTATAGACTTTTTAATGATAGACATTCTGACCAATGTGAGGTGTACCTCATTATAGTTTTTACTTGCATTTCTCTAATAATTAGTTATGTTGAGCATCTTTTCATGTGCCTACTGGCCATCTGTATGTCTTCTTTGGAAAAATGTCTATCAAGGTCTTCTGCCCATTTCTTGAACGGGTTGTTTGTTTTTTGTTGTTGAGTTATATCAGCTGTTTGTGTATTTTGGAGATTAAGCCTTTGTCGGTTGCATCATTTGCAAATATTATCTCCCGTTCTGTAGGGTTTTTTTTTGGTTTGGTTTGGTTTGTTTCTTTGTTTGTTTTATGGTTTCCTTTGCCATGCTTGCAGGTTTGATTAGGTGCCATTTGCTTATTTTTGTTTTTATTTCTATTGCCTTGGAAGACTGACCTAAGAAAACATTGGTACAATTTATGTCAGAGAATGTTTTGCTTATGTTCTCTTCTAGGAGTTTTATGGTGTCATGCCTTATGTTTAAGTCTTTAAGCCATTTTGAGTTTATTTTTGGACCACTCAGAATTTGTAAGCCTTCTAACTATGAGAACTGCTCACCGAAAATGTGATATCACCTGTTTTTTAAAGTAACACAACACCTGTGTGACTACAGGTGCCAAGGGCATACAGACTAACTGAAGGATCATTAGCTGTTACAACCCTCTGAGCAATTCCAGCAATTCTGCTTGAGGACAAAAGGAATCAGATTGAATTTTCTAGTTGAGGAAGAGAATTTTAAAGATGTTATTATTTCAATAAAATTAACTTTCAATTAAGAAAATAACAATATTTTCACAAGGAAATCCAGGGGAATTGAAGCCTTAGAAAATTTGTGGGGAAAAGATGCCAAATTGTAATCTTCTCTTAGCAACACCAGTGGGCAATGCAGCATTTCTGAAATCTTGACACTGGTTTCAGTGAAGACAAAGGGAGCTGTGTATTTAGGTCACTGAGAACCTTTTCACCAAAAATGAAGAATTCATCTCTGTTACGATGTCAAACTACTGCCCCTTTCTGTTCTAAACTTTGATTTTGCTTCTGGATTAGATTGAAGCAAAGTTTAATTAGGCTTAAGTTCATTAAGTCAAGTTTTTCATAAGCCACTATGGTTGATTTCTCAGTGTCCACCAAATAAAAAATAACCAACCATTTGTATACATGGAAGGAAAAATTTTAAAAAACTTAATAAAATACAAATAGTATCTTGTTTAAGGTTCCATACTAAATATATAGACACATGTTCCATTTACATATATATACATATACACATACATACACACACACATACACCCTTATACACTTATCTTTAAAAATGTGAGTTGTTACTATGTAAAAATGACTTTCAATGAAAACAATATATTCATTAATTCTATGTTGACAGTCTGTTTTCACTGAAGCAGTATTTTCATGGTTTCAAAAATTAAAGACCTAAGATTTATTTAACAAACAATAATTCATACTAAGGTTCATAAAGTATTTTTTTTTGTTTAATAGATCTTTATTGGAGTATAATTGCTTCACAATACTGTGTTAGTTTCTGTTGTACACCAACGTGAATCAGCCATATGCATACATATGTCCCCATATCTCCTCCCTCTTGAGCCTACCTCTTATCCTCCCTATCCCACCCCTCTAGGTCACCACAAAGCACTGACCTGACCTCCCTGCGCTATGCTGCTACTTCCCACCAGCCAACTATTTTACATTCGGTAATGTATATATGTTGATGCTACTCTCGCTTCGCCCCAGCTTCGCCCTCCCACCCCATGTCCTCAAGTCCATTCTCTATGTCTACCTCTTTATTCCTGCCCTGAAACTAGGTTCATCAGTACCATTTTTTTTCTTAGATTCCATATATGTGTTAGCATACGGTATTTGTTTTTCTCTTTCTGACTTCACTCTGTATGACAGACTCTAGGTTCTTCCACCTCACTACAAATAACTCAATTTCATTTCTTTTTATGGCTGAGTAATATTTCATTGTATATATGTGCCACATCTTCTTTATCCATTCATCTGTCAGTGGACATTTAGGTTGCTTCCACGTCCTGGCTATTGTAAATAGTGCTGCAGTGAACACTGTGGTATGTGTCTCTTTTTGAATTATGGTTTTCTCAGGGCATATGCCTAGTAGTGGGATTACTGGGTCATATGGCAGTTCTATTTTTAGCTTTTCAAGGAAACTCCATATTGTTTTCCATAGTGGTTGCATCAATTTACATTCCCACCAACAGTGCAGGGGGGTTTCCTTTCCACCACACCTTTTCTAGTATTTATTGTTTCTAGATTTTCTGATGATGGCCATTCCCACCAGCATGAGGTGATACCTCATTGTAGTTTTGATTTGCATTTCTCTAATAATTAGTGATGTTGAGCATCTTTTCATGTGCCTCTTGGCTATCTATCTGTATGTCTTCCTTGGTTAAATGTCTTTAGGTCTTCCGCCCATTTTTTAACTGGATTGTTTGTTCTTTTGCTATTGAGCTCCATGAGCTATTTGTATATTTTGGAGATTAATCCTTTGTCTGTTGATTCGTTTGCAAATAGTTTCTCCCATTCTGAGGGTTGTCTTTTTTTTTTTTTATGGTTTCCTTTGCTGTGCAAAAGCTTTTAAGTTTCATTAGGTCCCCTTTGTTTATTTTTATTTTTATTTCCATTTCTCTAGGAGGTGGGTAAAAAAAGATCTTGCCGTGGTTTATGTCAAAGAGTGTTTTTCCTATGTTTTCCTCTAAGACTTTTATAGTGTCTGGTCTTATATTTAGGTCTTTAATATACTTGGAGTTTATTTTTGTGTATGGTGTTAGGTAGTGTTCTAATTTCATTCTTTTACATGTAGCTGTCCAGTTTTCCCAGCACCACTTATTGAAGAGGCTGTCTTTTCTCCATTGTATGTTCTATCCTCCTTTGTTGTAAATTTGGTGACAATATGTGCGTGGGTTTATCTCTGGGCAGTCTATCCTGTACCATTGATCTATATTTCTGTTTTTGTGCCAGTACCATACTGTCTGGATTACTGTAGCTTTGAGGTGCAGTTTGAAGTTGGGGAGCCTGATTCCTCCAACTCCATTTTTCTTTTTCAGGATTGCTTTGGTTATTCGGGGTCTCTTGTGTTTCCATACGAATTGCAAAATTTTTTGTTCTAATTCTGTGAAGAATGCCATTGGTAGTTTGACAGGGATTGTACTGAATCTGTAGATCACTTTGGGTAGTATAGTCATTTTCACAAAATTGATTCTTCCAATCCAAGAACATGGTATATTTCTTCATCTGTTTATGTCATCTTTGATTTCTTTCATCAGTATTTTATAATTTTCTGAGTACAAGACTTTTGTCTCCTTAGGGAGGTTTATTCCTAGGTATTTTATTCTTTTTGTTGCAGTGGTAAACAGGAGTGTGTCCTTGATTTCTCTTTCTGATTTTTCATTGTTGGTGTAGAGGAATGACAGAGATTTCTGTGCATTAATTTTATATCCTGCAACCTTACCAAATTCATTGATTAGTTCGAGTAGTTTTCTGGTGGCATCTTTAGGATTTTCTATGTATAGTATCATGTCATCTGCAAACAGTGACAGTTTTATTTCTTTTCCAATTTGTATTCCTTTTATTTCTTTTTCTTCTCTGATTATCGTGGCTATCCTATTCAATATAGGACTTCCAAAACTATATTGAATAAAAGTGGCGAGAGTGGACACCCTTGTCTTGTTCCTGATCTTAGTGGAAATGCTTTCAGTTTTTCACCGCTGTGTATGGTGCTTGCTGTGGGTTTGTCATATATGGTCTTTATTATGTGGAGGTAGGTTCCCTCTATGCCCATTTTCTGGAGAGTTTTCATCCATCATAAATGGGTGTTGAATTTTGTCAGAAGCTTTTTCTGCATCTATTGAGATGATCATATGGTATTTATTCCTTAATTTGTTAATGTGGTGTATCACATTGTTTGATTTGCATATATTGAAGAATGCTTGCATCCCTGGGATAAATCCCACTTGATCATGGTGTATGACCCTTTTAATGTACTGTTGGATTCTGTTTGCTAGTATTTTGTTCAGGATTTTTGCATCTATGTTCATCAGTGATATTGATCTATAATTTTCTTTTTTTGTGAGACCTTTTTCTAGTTTTGTATCAGGGTGATGGTGCCTTCGTAGAATGAATTTGGGAGTGTTTCTCCCTCTGCAATTTTTTGGAAGCATTTGAGAAGGACTGGTGTTAGCTGTTCTCTAAATGTTTGATAGAATTTGCCTGTGAAGCCATCTGGTCCTGGACTTTGGTTTGTTGGAAGATTTTTAATTATGGTTTCACTTTCATTGTGATAGGTGTGTTTATATTTTCTAATTCTTTCTGGTTCAGTCTTGGAAAATTGTACCTTTCTAAGAATTTGTCCGTTTCCTCATGGTTGTCCATTTTATTGGCATACAGTTGTTTGCAGTATTCTCTTATAATCCTTTGTATTTCTGTGGTGTCAGTTGTGATTTCTTTTTCATTTCTAATTTCATTGATTTGTGTCCTCTCCTTTTTTTGTCTTGATGAGTCTGTGCAAGGGTTTATTAATTTTGTTTATCTTCTCAAAGAACCAGCTTTTAGTTTTATTGATCTTTGCTATTGTTTTCTTCATTTCTATTTCATTTATTTCAGCTCTGATCTTCATGATTTCTTTCCTTCTACTGACTTTGGTTTTCTTTGTTCTTCTTTCTCTAGCTGTTTTAAGTGTAGGGTTAGAATGTTTATTTGAGATTTTTCTTGTTTCTTCAGGTGAGATTGAATTGCTATAAACTTCCCCTTAGAACTGCTTTTGCTGCATCCCATAGGTTTTGGGTTGTCATGTTTTCATTGTCATTTGTTCCTATGTATTTTTTAACTTCTTCTTTGATTTCTTCAGTGATCTCTTCGTTATTTAGTAGCACACTGTTTAGCCTCCATGTATTTGTGTTTTTTAGTTTTTTTCCTGTAATTGATCTCCAGTCTCATAGCGTTGTGGTCAGAAAAGATGCTTGATACGATTTCAATCTTCTTAAATTTTCCAAGGCTTGATTTGTGACACAAGATGTGATCTATCCTGGAGAATGTTCCATGTGCACTTGAGAAGAGAGTGTATTCTGCTGCTCTTGGGTGGAATGTTCTATAAATATCAATTAAATCTATGTGGTCTATTGTATCATTTAAAGCTGTGTTTCCTTATTTATTTTCTGTTTGGATGATCTGTCCATTGGTATAAGTGGGGTGTTAAAGTCCCCTACTATTATTGTGTTACTGTCAATTTCTCCTTTCATCGTTGTTAGTATTTGCCTTCTGTATTGAGGTGCTCCTATGCTGGGTGCATAAACATTTATAATTTTTATATCTTCTTCTTGGATTTATTCTTTGATCATTATGTAGTGTCCTTCCTTATCCCTTGTAAGAGTCTTTATTTTAAAGTCTATTTTATCGGACACGAGTATTGCTACTCCAGCTTTTTTTTGATTTCCATTTGCATGGAATATCTTTTCCCATCCCTTCACTTTTAGTCTGTATGTGTCCCTAGGTCTGAAGTGGGTCTCCCCAGGATCGAGTGGGCCTGGTGATCACCCTTGGCTCCTCTCTCGCTCCTCCCGGAGGGCCCCTCCTGCCTGCCTCTCCTGCTCTCCCCGGCCTCAGGGGTGCCGATCCTGTCTGGCCTCCACTTCTCCTCCCCCCTCACTCACCCCACATCCTACCAGTTCACTTGGGGGTTCTTCCCATCTCCTTGGGCATCAGAGTCCTCCACCAGTGGCTGGCACGCACCCTAGTTGTGGGGAGATGCTAACTCCATGTATTCCCACACCGCCATCTTGATTCCACCCCCTCCATATACTAAGTTTACATCATAAAGATGAACTACATACCCTGGAGGGACTTATTGGTCCATTGTAAACATGCAACTTTTAAACATGTGTGGGTTGATACATTTTCTTTAAATAAAATGTGTCTGTTTAATTTGTAACAGCTACAAGTAAATATGGCTAAACAGATTTTCACACAAGTCGAAGCTTTATTATGTCTAGCCTAAAATGCAGACTCTGTGGCATATGTGAATTTCCCTATAAGAAGCCAACGGGAAAAGGATAAGCACCTCAAAGAAACAGGCAATCAGCTCGGGCAGTGGAGACCAGAGCATAAGGACTGACCATTCTGATAGCCAGTCGAGAGGAGCAATGCCATGTGTTTTAAGAAAATACAGAAAAAGAGAAACTGTGATTTCAAAAAAGAGTCTCATATCAAGTATCACAACTGTGGATAATTTTCTGAATTTCAGGCATTTGATTCATAATACATATGTCTATGTCAAATACTCTAGGACAGGGGTTGGCAAACTTTTTTCTGTAAAGGGCCAGAGAGTAAATATCCCAGGCTTTCCTGGCCATACATTCTGCAGTAACTACTCAGCACTGCCACTAAGGCACAGAAGCAGCCATAACGCAACATAAATGAATGAGAGTGGCTGGGGTCTAATAAGATTGTACTTACGAAAACAAGCAGCGGGCTAGATTCAGGTTATAGGACAGTTTACCAACCCCAGCTCTAGGCTACAGTTCTTGACATTTGTTTTTAAATAGCAAGTCAAGTGAGAAACACTTCTAACGTTACACCTGGGCAGTATATACATAGGTACGTTTCACACTATGAGACTTACACTTACTGTAGGCAGTGCACTTTGATATTCCTTATTCTACTGTATTTTATATTTGTTTGGTTTTTGTTTTGTGGGACTTTGGGGGAACCATCAGAAACCACTATGCTGATCTCACAAATTGACAGTGAGTGACTCACAGTTTGAAAAAAATTTGCAGCAGTGTGAGCAGCAGTTGGGACTTATCCATTTACTGATTATCCCAAGTAATAATGGAAGCTTTTCAGTGACAAGCAGTATTTATTGAATGTTTTCCATGTGTCATGCATTGGCATATGTTCTAGGAATCCAGAAATTAAAAAAAAAAATTGCCCCATAATACCTAATATTGTTGTCGTTTATAAAAGGTAAATACTTACATGTGTAAAATAGGATAATAACTGTGCTACCTACAAACCTCATGAGACTATTGGGAAAATGAAGCTTTTAGCAAATATCACATATTCAGTAATTTTTCCATACCACTATTATTCAAATAATTAAGTACCAAGAAGTACTTTTTAAAATCGTTATCATCTCTACCAAAATAAAAGATGCTTTAAGTTAAAATTCTAATTAGTTAATGAAGATGGCCTTATTTACATTATTTAAAAGTAGTACTGATATACTGAGAGTCAATCGAAGTTACAACAGAGAATTTTAATTTGCCTGTCTCTCCCTCCTCCATCTCCCCCACCCCAGAAAAAAGAGTCAGAGAAGATTTAAAGGTTTAGACTCCATCCACAAACCATGTGCCATCTTTAGATCAATTTTCACCATCAAGTGACCCACAGAAGATGATACAGGTGAAAAAAACTCAAGAAATATAAAAGATACTCCAAAATCTATCTTACAGTGATTACCATGCCTGCTTGATCGTAAAAACAGGCCATACATAAACTTCATAAAACCAATGTTTTAATTGTTAGAAAAATTATTTTTCCACATTGAATAACTATTTTGCATTATCAACAACTAAAAGTGAGCTCCATAAGAGCAGAGATTTTTGTCTACTTTTCTTCACTGCTATATACCCCAAATTTAGAAGAGTCCTTGGCACTTAGTAGATTTGCACTAAATATTTGTTGCATGAAAGAACAGTGAACAAACATCAATGACTTGTCAATTTGTTTATGTTTTAATATAATGGCATTCAAAAAATTAATATAAAATGTAAATCATTTAAAAGTAACATATTTAAAGACTGCCTGACATTTCTAGCTTAACTGGTTTATTAAATCTTACGATTGGTCAGAAATTAATGTCTCTCTTTTTATAGGGATAAAGAAAGAAACTTACCTTCTTTTTCTACTCTAAAAACAAAAGTTCTTTGTGTTGTAACAACTTCAAATTTGTTGTCTCCTTGAACTCGTACGGTAGATATAGCAGAAAGGGGAATTATTCCTTTTGAATACTTCTCCTGTATTGGTTAGAGAAAAAGATCCATAAAGAAGAAACATTAAAATAAAATTCCCTTAATCAAAAATAGAATGGCAAGATATTTACAAGTGCTTCTCTTTCATAATTTCAAACTAAAATTTTAAAATCACATATAAATAGCATATATCCTTATATACACTTAATTCCCCAGAAAGGAAAATATTAAGTGCCCCTTCCAAGTGAGATGTCTTTTCACTTTTCTCTTCATCTGCAATTAAGAGACAATGACTCACATACAAACAACATAGCAGACCAGCAATACATAGTTCCAAAAAACAGCGGTATGTTCTTTGAAACAATCTGGTCAAAATGATTTTATGGTGTTTGCAGGCATCTGCTGGCCATCACAGGTACTGTAGCTACACCATTTCAAAACCACTGCTACATATTGTGAACAATAATATTATCTAAGAAGCCAGACTGTTGGATTGTATCAATTAACCCATATTACTCAATGCTCTGATAATGAAGATCTTAATCTCCACTGCATCACTTTTTATTCTCCAGTGACTGAAGAGTGAAAAAACATGGATTTGGCTGTTCGCAATTGGCATGTACCTATTACAATTTTGCTCAGGAAAGTCATTCTTAAGACTCTTGATAACTTTCTCCGTCTGCATTTTCCTGGACCCTCCTAAACCAATTGGCATAATCATCGCCCCCATAATTTCAACTATTTACTAAGAGTGTAACATTTACTGGGCCCTGTGTTGGAAAGAAAATTCCAAGAGTATTTATATGTTCAAGTGGCCTCAAAATGAAAAACCAACTAACCAAATGAGAAAAAAGTTTAAAAATGAGTACAAAGCATGGGAAGTTAGAGTACGACGATGAGAATTCTCAATTCTGCTTACAAGAGGTCAGAGGTATTTTCACAGAAATAGTGACATTTGAACCTGACTTTAAGAAACCTTAAGTTAACCAAATAGATAAGTGAGGGGGTAGGGGGTATCCTGGCCAGAAAGACTGAATAACAGAGGTGTAAAGTAGAGAAGTAAAAGGAGCTGCAGTGTCGAGTTAAAAGCGATGAGGCTGAAAACATAAATCAAGGCCACATCATGAAAGGTCTTAGTGTCAAAAGAGTTTAGACACAACTTTATGGGGTTTCTTCTACAATTCCTTTCCATTATCCATGGAACCATCACTTTTGACCCAGGTCCCTAGTATCTGAAACAACCGGTTAGGAGAAGAATGCACTAAACCATTCCATGCAGATCACAAGTGTCAAGTTCACATTCCTCCCAGCGGCAAACTCCAGCCATACAATATCAGATAGGTAAAAGACAGTTGCTGTGAGCAACATGGCAGTCTACTGGGAAGTTTCTCCTCTGCCAGTTGAAGAGATACACTATACTCTCATGGTATTCCCTCTTAGTTATTTGACAGTTTCTTCTACTCTAACCCCCATTCCTGCCTTTATGTATCCATCAAAAAATCCTGTCCATTCTTTAATGCCATCTTCAATAACAACACCATGAAGGCTTTCCTTTATCCTCTCAAGCAGCCAAAATCAAGTAAAATACTTGAACTGTGATTTACGAAGATGAGGGGGCAACGTCCTGGAAAAAGGGGAGGGAGGTCAAGGAATAAGTACTAACAAAATAACTTTTTCTCCTCCTTATTTTCCATCTTTTTGGTTTTATCTTCTTTCCCTAAGGAAAAAAAAAATCCCTTCTTACTATTTCAACTACCAACTTTATGTGGAGAATTCTAAAATCTGTCCCTTCCTTCCTTCCTTGTCCATTTCCGTCAACTCCACTCCCATATTTTGAATCATCAATGGGACATATAAGTGTCCCATAAGCACCTCAAACTTTAAAACTGAATTACCTCCTGGAAACATACCCTTCTTCTATATCTTTCCATGAAAATATCACTCTTCTGGTCAATCAGTCTTCAATAGAGTAGCCTTTGACTTGTGCTTCTCTTTTGTACTCACATAACCTGGGACTCTTCCAACATCTACATGGTCAACTTGCTCCTTACCACTTCCTGATTCTTTCTAGTCACATTAGCTTTCTTGAAGTTCCATGAATACATTGTGGTTCTGCTCAGTCCAGTGACTCTACATACTCTATTCTGCAAGGAACCATTTTTCATACCCATTTTCACATACTTACTGCCTCTACATCTTTCCTAGTTCAGCATGAATATATGCTCTGAAGAAAGCCCTCTGACCAGTCTCTTCTCTCAGGCCCCTCATCCTCACCCAGCCAGATAACCCTAATTTAACAGTAACCTGTACTTTCCTCTATAGCAATTACTAATTCTAATTTAAATGATAATTCTTTATATTTACCGTGGGATCATCTGATCAGTAGTCTTTCCAAACTGACTGTGCATCTAACATCTATTTTCTCCATTACCTTTCACATAATCAGCATTGCATATTCTCTGAATGAATGAATCCTATGTCCAATCAATCACAATTATACAAACTCCGACAGCTCATTTTTAGTATTTTTCAAAATTCATTTTTTTAAACAACTCCACTGGCCTATACAGCCTACACCCTGATAAATTAATGCCTGATTTACTGCACACTCTCCTGATTTGCCTCCCTACTTTCAGCTTGTTTTCCCCTCTCACCTTCCCTGCATATTATTGTTCAAATGTTATTGTTGGAGAGAATAAAGGAAACATTCATGGAGGAGGAGAACAGGATGGGTCTTGAAGTTTGCACAGAATTTTCATGGATGGTAATGACTAATGAGATTCAGAGGGAAGAGCAAAACCATGGAGGTGAAAATACAGGAAAAGACACACAAGTTCTCCACAGTTGTACCAAGACACTGTTGAAAAAGGTCACTGCAAAGAAACACATGACATGATTGGCTTAACAAAGAAAACCCAATAAATGCAAGTGGGTTACAATGGCAATATTAGGCAATACTAGACCAGGAAGTGCTCTAGGAATTGACAGGAGGGAGAGAATGTCTCCCTATTGTCAGGCAACCTGAGAGATTCAAAGGGGCACAGCACCTTTGGGGACAGTGATACAGTCTCTCTGGCTGTAAGTTTGTAGTGGCTAAATCCAGACAGTGGAAAATCCAGAATATCCAGAAACATTTATTTACACTTTATCCCCCAGGTGATCTACTGTCAAACTGTAGTTTGCTTAAGAATTAGAAGAGCTTACAAAAATACATCTCTAGTGAGATAATTAACTATATGTTGAATAAAACATTACCATTAACCCATTTTTCAGTAGAAAAAAAAATGAAGCAGCATTGTAGAGAAAGACACAGGAATTTTAAAAAGGAGATTTTCCTTCTTCTAGATCTCTTCAAAGAGTTTAAAAAAAAAAACAAAACTCCTTAAAAACATAACTCACCAACATGCCTAAAATAACAATGTTGTTTAACGTTAGTACTTATGGAAGAGTAATAGAAAAATAAATTCCCCAAAAGTGATAAAAATGTACTTAAGAAGCGAAATACTATGCTACTTTAACCTCAGGAAGTTGTAGTTTCTCTAATGGCTCATCTATAATCTTTTCTGAGATTCTAAGATAAATCTCAAAATTTCCATTCTAACACACAATAAAGACAAAACAGGAAAAGAAAAAAAACTAAACTAAATGACACTAGGCTCAAAATGACTGCATTTTTTCAGTGTGTGAAATTTTCCTTAAGGAAAGAAATTCTAAAGCATCCCTTGAGCCTATAATACACAGATATCTAGGTCACGTTTGCCATTTATCTACCACTTTCAGACAATGAAATGACCACAGGGCAATTCTGCCCACAGCTGGGTAAGAACAGGGGTGAGTGAGATCTCTTGGCAGGTGACAAGATATCGAGGCTGTTGGGATGATGCCATTTTCAGTAATACAATGAAAAGGCCTTGCTGAGACATGACTGAGCAGCACTGAGGAAAGCAGAAGAAAACTAGGGGAACAGGCAACTCTGCAAACTACCTCCTGAAAGCCCAACCACAGGCTTCTCAAGTGCACATTTAAACACTAAAAGACACAACTCCTTGGTGCACAGGACCACAAAAACTGCACACCCAGCTGAGATAGAAGCTATGGCCACACTTATGCTCTGTGTTCACTGGCCTTGAAATCCCCTCTTCCCAGTCCACCAATCCATCCCTTTTGCCAGAAGGGTCACAACAGAAACCACGTCTCCTTTTAAGAAACACCCATCCTAGTGTTTTGGGGTTTTTTTGCCAACATGAAACCACTCATCTGAGTAGTAAAGGAATGGAATGCCATAGGAAACAACAATTTGAATTTTTTTTTAATTTTAATGTCAAGGTAAAGAATTTGTAATAATTCATCTTAACAAACTTTTTATCTCAATTTAAAACCAAGGCTGCATCGTTTTTATTGCATCAGTGTGGATAGGTGCTCAGCTCCTCACTACAGCTGAGATGAGCTTTTAAAGGACAAAGAGAGTGAGTCTGGTTGGACAGAGACACTAGAAATTCTCTCTCCTGAATGATAATGATATCAACACCAGCAGAGCCTGATGGCACAGAAGCCTGTCTCACTCCTGAATAGTTTTCTTCCTCATTTCAAGCAAACCAGAGAAGGGCACGGGTGCTAAAGAAAACCAGGGGTCAGATTGCATCAGATACAGAGACTACATTTTACCCACCCTAGGTTACAGAAATTGTCTCAAGATTCAAATGAACAAGCAAAATAAAAACAATAGCTAAGGCAGAAAACTAGCTTTTAAAAATGTTCATCCCATATCTTGCAAATGTCAAAGAGGTGTGTTTAAACCTATCTGATGCTTTAGCGGGATCACTGCAAAGAGAAACAATTAATACTTCTCTAAACTTTCTATTATTCTTAGTGTTATAGCATGCAGTGTGTATTACTTTCTGTCTAAAAGCATACGCTCTTCTTACTTGTAGCACTGAACAAACAATACATGAAAGGGAATCTAAATCTCTATTTGAGCCACAAATAACACCAATATTAGGCAGCGAAAAATCACTAAATAATGAGAAGATAATATTAGATTATAAACTATAAATAAGAGGATGTGGTTAACTGTTAAATCAATATATTAAAAGAATATATATAGTTAAGATTGTAAAATTATATGATTTTAACAAACCAAAAATACAGTCTATTTATTAGTTGCAACTTTTTAATTAAGGAAATTTTCAAACACATAGAAATTGAAAGATTAGTACAACGAACACTCATAACCTCAACTGGACAGTTGTTAACATTGCTATTTTTTGTTTTACCTAGCTATGCATGTGTGCATATATATATATATATACACACATATATATAATATACATATATAGAGGGTATATATAGATAGGTAACATTTGAAAGACATTTGCATATATAATGACACTTCACCCCTAAATATTTCAGCCTACATCTCCTAAGAATAAAGACATTCTCATTCCTAAGGAGAAGGACATGATCAAAATAGTATCATGTTGTTAAGACTCAACTGCCTAAAGAATATATTGTAACCACTTGCACATCAAGATATTCGGTGTGCTCTAACTCCAAACACAACCTTCTCAGCTTCGTCTCCCACTAGTCTCCCAAACATACTCTATTTTCCAATCAGAGAATCTGGGCATCTCATTGTTCTCTCTGCTATCAAGTCCTGTTCTTTCTAGTTTCTCTACGTACAAACATTCTTCTTTCTTCAAAATTCATGGCCATTAGAAATCTCATGCAAGAAGCGTTCCTTGATTCTTCCACACCCCTTCCAGAGGACAAAATAACCTCTCCTTGCTTTGCCATTTTCTACTTGTGGTGTCATTTTGTAAACATTTTTGAGCACCCTCTAGGATAAAGGCAATTTCTTATGTATCTGCATATCACTTAGAGCAAATACTGTAGTTTGTAGGAGATATTCCATAAATAATTGTTAGATACTTAAGTTTTAAAAAAATCTCAATTTTATATGTCTGGGAAAAGTTAAACTATGGAAAGAGTTAAGTGTTTTATCCTATGCAAATTATTTTCATGTTGATAATCCAACTCCTATTCTTTTTTTTTTTTTTTTTTTTTTTTTGTGGTATTGCGGGCCTCCCTCTGTTGTGGCCTCTCCCGTTGCGGAGCGCAGGCTCCGGACGCGCAGGCTCAGCGGCCATGGCTCACGGGCCCAGCCGCTCCGCGGCATGTGGGATCCTCCCAGACCGGGGCGCGAACCCAGTTCCCCTGCATCGGCAGGCGGACGCGCAACCACTGCGCCACCAGGGAAGCCCCCAACTCCTATTCTTAAAGAACAAATTACGTGCTTAGTTTATTGAAGTACACTCAGCATGCGTAGGACAATCTTTGCAAACTGTAAAACGTACTTACCTTATCGTTATTGTAATAAGAAATGCTAAGGCCATCAAATTTCACCCATCTCTTCTGAAACATGCGTTTTCTGTAAAACGTATGAAATTGTCATTTTACATTTAAGAACCATGCACTTGGATTTTAAATACATTTGTAATACAGAACTGTGTTGAGTACATTCCAATTTGATAGTAAGCAGTGAAGAAAACAGTAGGCTATGACAATGTACAGTGCTGGCAACGGTACAAAGGAAAGGAAGTATGTACAATGACACTTTCTAATCAGTTGACCTAGGTGTTTTTAAAAAAGAATACTGCTAACAGTGTCATCATTTTTTAAAAGGTAACTTGCAGTGTCATCATCCACATCGGTAAGGTTGAGTGGAAAACAAAGTGTGGTCAGAAACACTATCATGGCACCCATATCCCTTAAAGGAGATAATTCCTCAATGAAGATAACATAAATTTTTATCCTTCATTAAGCTTATAACATTTTATCTTATTTTTAAAAAATTTTTGCTTTGGGGCATGCATAATATTTTGCTAAAATAACAAAGCTTTGTCAATTGGATTTACATAGATATATTATTTAATTCTGATCAAATAAGCTGAAAAGGCCCTGACTAAATATGGAGAATCATTTGCAATCATCCAAAATTCATTGAAACATTAACATTTTGAGAAAAAGAATCATATGAAAGGCAAATGCAGTTTAAAATGGTTACTGACACGAGAAACAAAGCAAAATAATGTCATCATATGTTCCCTATTTAGGCATAAAGGAGAAAAAGATTTTCTGACTATATAAGGGAAAAGTGAAGACCCATTTCTAGTTGGGCTTGTTTTTGTTTTTTGTTTCAGTCCCCTTCCCCAAAGTCAGACAATCCTAAAGGTTTTGAATGTCTTATTCTCTCTGCGACTCTCAGTGTGAACTGATACAATCTAGATACTTTTAGCCTTTATCACAGATAATATATGAAAACTAACTTCCTGTTTAAAAAAACAGTTATCTCAAATAGGTAGATAACCGCGTCTACCTTTTCCTTTTGCAGTTTTCTAACATGTTTAAGATAAGGAAATGGTATAGCTTTCTGTGGTTTTCAGAAGACTTAAAGGTAGAAAAAGCACCTCAGAAAGTGTGGAGAACTTGTCTTCTGGGCTCTTTCCTGGGCCACACACACCTACTACTCTAGTGAAATACAGCAAGCTGCCCACATTGATCATTAGCCGAATTATTCTGCTTAAGATAAAATTAGAGCAAATCTGATCAAACTGAAAAAGGTTTCAAGATTCATTGGTATGGACAACACTTTCACATATAAGCACTGAATTAATCATGAAGTAATAAGAACATAAGACCTTACAATTATATAACTACAACTAACGACCCAGCCCTCTTTCCATCTTACTCCCTCGCCCTTCTGCTTCTTTTTAACTTCCCTTGGCCTGTCATGTGTTCTCTTAACCTTGCAACATCCAACAGTGTCAGTTTTCATTTCCTTCACTGACTCAAGGGTTCTTCAAGTTGCCAGCATTAAGTTACAAGGTAAAGAAATACTAAGCAAACACACAGTCATTATACTTTGAATAAAAACACTTAGCACTCATTTCATACTGATCTCTGTCACACTTAAAGGCAGGTGAGCAGACATCTTCCCACACAATCTCAACAGTAATTCTATAAATCAAAATTTTGTTTTAGGCCCACCTTACATGGTGAATAGCAGTAAGCTAGAGCTCAGTAGTACACATAATCTTCCATTTTAGAATAAAAATAATCAACATCTGTGGGAGATAACGGCCTTAGGACCTTCCATTACCCCTCTAATTCCTTTGCTAACTACTCCTTAACTTTCAGAGTTCCACCTAAACCACCTATACAGACACTCCTTCCCTGATGAGCCAATCCAAAGCAAGTCACAAAGCTGTCCTCTCAAAGCACCCTCTCCTTTTCCTCATAGCACTTAACACAATCTCTAATTACATGTTTGTTTAGTTGCTTGATGTCTCCCACACCAAGGATGTTTCACTCTCTACTCCATGATCAGCAACTAACACAGAGACACATATGGCACTAAAAAAGAATCTGTTCAATGAAAGAGTGACATGATTAAGCACATATCCCCTTAGCAAAAAACAGCCAGATGACAGATAAAACCTCAAATGACCAGAACTCAAATAACAAACATATTTTAAAAGAAAGGCTGCCAGAAGGCGAGAAAACTTCCGAAACCTCAGAGTTAGATTCGAAGTTTCAAAATGTGCCAAAGCTGGAAGTGAAAAAAAGTTTAGAACCTACTTTTTTTTTTTTATTTATTTTTGGCTGTGTTTGGTCTTCATTGTGGGCTTTCTCTAGTTGTGGCGAGCGGGGGCTGCTCTTTGTTGTGGTGTGCGGGCTTCTCATTACAGCGGCTTCTCTTGTTGCAGAGCAAGGGCTCTAGGCACGCAGGCTTCAGTAGTTGCAGCTCGCAGCCTCAGTAGTTGTGGCTCGCAGGCTCTAAAGCGCAAGCTCAGTAGTTGTGGCGCACGGGCTTAGTTGCTCCGCGGCATGTGAGATCTTCCCGGACCAGGCCTCGAACCCGTGGTCCCCTGCATTGGCAGGCGGATTCTTACCACTGCGCCACCTGGGAAGTCCCTAGAACCTACTTTAACATGTCTTACTTAAGATGATTTAGTTGCGGCCACTTGGACTCAAAGTTTTCTTAGAATTCCATCACCATCTGGATAGACAGTTTGAGGTCTGAGGCATCATCCAGGAACTTAACATTCATGTCCACAGGAAAATGAGAAGGAGAGGAGGGAGGGCAGACAGCTCAGAGATGAGTCAGAGATGCTGCCATGTGACAAGCGACATTTCTCTTCTCAGGCACTGACTACAAACCACACACTGGATGCTTGGCTTTCTGAAGAAAGCCAACCAAAACGTTAGCCTCTGAGAGACTTAATTCCTAAGATATTCCCCCCAACTATTTTTTAATTTTCTCAGCTACCGGGTGACTATTAGATGTGTTCAGCCATTTTATTTTTATTTATTTATTTTTTTTGTGGTATGCGGGCCTCCCTCTGTTGTGGCCTCTCCCGTTGCGGAGCACAGGCTCCGGACGCGCAGGCTCAGCGGCCATGGCTCACGGGCCCAGCCGCTCCGCGGCATGTGGGATTCTCCCAGACCGGGGCGCGAACCCGGTTCCCCTGCATCGGCAGGCGGACGTGCAACCACTGCGCCACCAGGGAAGCCCCTGTTCAGCCATTTTAACCGAATATTTTGAAAGGTTAAATCTGTTTAATAATCTATGGAAGGACAGGTAAATAAGACAAATCCCAGCCCACGTTGAAATGGAATGAGAGTGTGGCCACTGAAAAATCAAATGTTCTGTAGCTGGAGAGAGCCACTCTCCTATCCTGCCGTTAAAACATTACTTCTGCTACCATTCATTCATCCAGTCAGCCATCAGATCTGTGGGTATCTATTCTGTGGACACTATCCTCCAGCCATACTGCCTCCTCTGTCTAGATGCTTTCTTGCCTCGTGGCCTTCCCATAAGCCATTTTCTTCATTGGAATGCTCCCTGCCTGCTCCTGACCTGGCTGGCTCCTTATCCTTGAGATCTCGGCTCAAAAGTCATTCCCCCAAGTGGCCACCATTGAGTAACACATAGACCCTTCAGGTTCCTTTGGTCTCTTGCTCCATTTCTTTACTTAATGACACTTAGCAGAATTTGCAATTATATATTTGTTTTGTGTCCTCCACCTCCCATACTAGATATTGAGATCCTTGAGTGCAGAAACCATTTGTTTTTTTCATCAATGTAAAACCAGCAACTACCACAGTTTCTGGCATATAAAATATGCTAAATATCTAGTGAATAAACTAACAAATACATATATTTCTCATTGCAAGATGCTTCCTCAAATTTTCATGTTATCTATAGAGAAAACAAATACTACTAACAAAACCACTTCACCCTTAATTTCATTTTTTGCTTTTTTCAAGTACAAAGATCAGAATTTTTATATGACAAAAGCTTTGTAATTCATCATTAATTTCCATGTAATTTTAAAATACATTTTATAGTTAAATATTTTTTAAATGTATTCTTTAACATGTGTGTATTTTGTACCTTCCTATTTAAAAATTCAAATTAATAAATGTTTCTAAAACTAAATTTATATAAACATGTTTAATCTATTTTGCTCATTAAATGTGTCAAGATTCAATTAGTTATTTTCTGCATGTGAACTTCAATACTGAATGCTAATAATTGGCTAATTAAAGATAAGAACTTATACTTAGATCCTTTCTCACAATTCATCTTTCTAGCAAATGGAAACTTGAATTTAAATTGTTAAACTCAATAAATTAATCAAAATTTCAACTATTGATACATAAAAGGGAAAGCTTAAGAAGCACTGTTTCTAAATTTCAATAAAATTTTAAATTAAAAAAATTGGTGAATAGTAAATTTTTAAGAATTATCTTTTCTGTACCAGAGTTAAATATTTTTCTCACGTATTTATAAAAATCTACTGATACCAGGCAACTAAATCCAGTGTAATTATGTAAAATTAATCTATTACACACAATTAGAGGTTTCTAAAGTACTTTAAATGCTTTCTCTGACATGTTATGTCTTTCCCTTAAATTTCAATTAACAATTTATTTAGTAAATGTTAAAAAAAAAACAGTATAAAATACAGTGTCACTCTAGTCTGTGTTCCTACTATCACATGACACAAATTAGAACTGACTAATGGATTATTATACAGAGAAGAGATTTTAAAGCCTGTCAATAAAGAACTTATTTGGCACAGTAATCTTGATAATAAAAACAACACTTATATAGTGCTTTGTTCTAGGCACTGTTGCAAGCCATATACAAACATTAATTCATTCAATCCTCCAAACAATCATATGAGGCAAGTAATATTATTATTCCCATTTTACAGATGAAGCCACAGAAGAGCTGGCAGGTTAAATAATTTGCCCAAGTCACAGAACTGATAAAGATCAATTCTGTGAGTCAAATCCAGGCAGTCTGGTCCCAAAGTCTATGCTCTTAACAACTACACAAAACAGACTCTGGTACATTTTATGGCAAAGCACCCTCAATATCCCTTTAGGTAGCAATAACATTTGACCTCTTCCCATTTAATATGTGAGTTCAATTCTGCAAAGTGCTTCAGAATTCCTTCGGGAAAAAAAGGTAAAGTAGACGTGAAAAATATTAGCCTAGGTTTTATCCTATTTTGTTTTTAGGGTTCTAAAGGAAAACACTTCTTTGAGAAGCTTTTTTAGAATAATTCATAAGGCATGTGTGGTGCTATTGAATGGATTTCTATAAGCACTTCCCTTGAGCTCTAGTAGGGCAGGTTGTGTAAAGTTTCAACTGCTATCATAAATACAGCCTTGCCACTGGTGTCAGTTTTTGTTGTCTCAAAAACTGTGTGTCTTAAAAATTCTTTTTTAACAACAGTGTATATACAAACAATTACATCTCTATTCATGAAGTATATACATGAAGGCACTCCTGTTTAATTTCAATCCTAAGTGCCAGAAGTGTTTTTTTCTTTAAAGATTACCATCTTTTAGCTTTAAAAATACTAAAGGTCTTCCCTGGTGGCACAGTGGTTGAGAATCCGCCTGCCGATGCAGGGGACACGGGTTCGTGCCCCGGTCCGGGAAGATCCCACATGCCGCAGAGCGGCTGGGCCTGTGAGCCATGGCCGCTGAGCCTGTGCGTCCGGAGCCTGCACTCCACAACGGGAGAGGCCACAACAGTGAGAGGCCCGCGTACCGAAAAAAAAAAAAAAAAAAAACTACAAAATTGGATAAGCATGCTAACCAATGATATTATTTTAAAGTGGCAGAGGCTACCAAACTGTCATCTTCAAATATCACATAACCGAAATGAACCTCAAAGTAACTAAGTCAAATTTATGGCTTTTATTAATCATGGTATTTTAATCATCAAAAAATACTTCTCAATTATTCTAAACAATATCTAAGAAAAAAAGATATCACAGACATGCTGTTCCAGATTCACCTGCCTTGTTTACATAATCCTGAAGAATTATATGCATATTTTATCTTATTTTCTACTCTAACCCTAACTAGACTCAATATTTTTTAGAACTACTACAATTTCCAAAAGTACAGATTTTTGTTTGTTTATCTAATTACTCATTTTCTATTTAGTTATTTTATCTCATTACTCTGAAGTATGAGGCTTTTAAATGCTGCAGTATTATATGACCCAGCAATCCCACTCCTGGGCATATACCTAGAGAAAACCATAATTCAAAAAGACACATGCACCCCAATGTTCATTGCAGCACTATTTACAATAGCCAGGACATGGAAGCAACCTAAATGTCCATCAACAGACAAATGGATAAAGAAGATGTGCGAAATATATACAATGGAGTATTACTCAGCCATAAAAAAGAATGAAATTGGGTCATTTGTAGAGACGTGGATGGACCTAGAGACTGTCATACAGAGTGAAGTAAGTCAGAAAGAGAAAAACACATATTATATGTATATGTATATTATATGTATAAAATAGATAAATAATAAGAACCTACTGTATAAAAAATAAATTAAATTAAATTTTAAAAAATAGTAAATGCTGCAGTATTAGTTATGAAGTATTTTATAGACACACATCCAGGAATTATAATATTTCTAGAAAATATCAGCCCTTTTTTCTAAACTGTATTTCCTCACTCTTAAGTAAACCAAAAATGATTGTTTCCAAGATTATATGAACCAAAATGAGTTGGGGCCAAAAAACAAAACAAAACAAAAATTTTCTGAAATCCCAGCTTCCATTTCTGCTTTAAATGAGAAAAAACAAATTTTAAGATAAAATCTCAAGTACTAAAAGGAGTTTTAGAAGCCAATGATAAAGCACGAATTTTAATGTGTGACTTCCAACTTTTACAATATTCACAAAGAGCTTTGTGCTTACATGACATGGTATATGAAAAACCACGTTAAAAGACTCAGACCTCTTTATTTTATGGAGTCATACTCTGTTAAAAAAACAAAAAATCCAACATGAAACCAGCTTCTAGTTAAGACAACCAATGAAAAGTTTGCATTTATCTCTACTCCTCCTAAAACCTCAAAGGATTAAAAAACAAATAAAAATAAATAAATAACTACAAGCCAACACTGACTGGAAAAGTAAATGATAGCATCAGTATCAAGAAATCAGTAAAGCCTAAGAAGGGATAGGAACTAACTCAGGAGGTTTCAGAGAACTGATTGCTAAGCCTGCAAGAGATCAAATTGAGAGGAAAAACCAATTTACTCACAAAATTTCAGAAGGTCTCAGGAGATACAGGCACAAGTAAATCTGGAAGTGACTATGAAGGAGAGGGGGTGCTGAGAATAGAAGACTTGTTGAAAGGCAATTAAAGAGATAAACTTGCACCCCTCACCACTCCATCGCAGAATCCCTCCCTTACTTCTCAGCTGGAAAACTGCCCCTCCTCTTCCTCAACAGGATAATAGGGTTTTATTCACTGGAGAAGATCAAACAGGGGTCTCTGGACTGGGAGACTCAGACTAGGCTAAAGGTAGGGGACAGCATTAAAAACAGTAGAATCATGTCTATATCATAAATATTTATACTCAAAGTCCACATTCCCCTACTGAGCTCCCAAAAAGCCGTTAACCACTCTTACCACCCTCAATAAGGAGATTCATTTAAAAGATACTGGCATGAGGAGTCCCCAAGGAAACACATTAGGAAAGCCTAGCAAGATCATCTTACAAGAAATAGATAGAAAGACCCATCAGGGCCTGATCCAATCAGCTTTGTAGGATCTCATTTTAAATGAACAGCCCAAACAGAGACTCATTCATGAAAGGAAGAGGCAATAGATACGGCAAACTTCACTGTTGTCTTATTCTAAGAAACAGCCACAACAGCCCCAACATTCAGCAACTACCACCCTAATCAGCGAGGAGCCATCAACACTGAGGCAAGACTCTCCACTAGCAAAAAGATTATGACTTGCCGAAGGCTCAGATGAAGGTTAGCATTTTTTGGCAATAAATTTTTTTTTAATTAAAAAAATTAAAAGCCCAAGATTAACAAAACATTTGAGGAAAACATCTCTAAGGTAAAAGATGGGGAAGAAACACTCCTCCAAAAAATTGAAAGAAACAGACACTACAGGAAAAGAAAGCTTCAAAACACTTATTAATAGCCATAGAAAGATAACAGAATATATTATGTCCATGGAACAATAACAGTGCATTATAAGACAAACAGTAAAAAGAAAGAAAGTGCTTTCTACATTAAATATAGGACAACAAAAAACAAAAGTGGGTTAGAAAATACAAGCTAAATAAGCTTTCTTAGGGGGCTGTACGATAGTGAAATTGATATGTGTATGTATTTTAATTAATTCACAAATTCATAGTTCTGAGGAAGAATTTGTGGATAAATGAATTTTAAGTACATAAAAAACTAAGCAAACCAAAATGAATTAATAATTATTAACTCCAAGGAAAACTAAAGGTTGCAAATGAAAGAAAAATTAATCATAATATGTTGCAAAGCTCAAATATGAGTAGCATTTACATAGATATTAAGAGTATAAAACTAAATACAGATATAATGTAGACATTTTATATGGCTACTTTAAAAGAATGATTAGATGGGAACTGTGTCTACGCAGGGGGGACAGTGGGTGAAAATGAATAAACATTATATTCCACGGTAGTGTCTCAACAGCTAATTACTAACACTGAAGAGTCAGAAAGAAACAGTATGAAAAAATTATTAAGATAAACAAAGTAACCCTCAGAATGGGAGAAAATATTTGCAAATGAAACAACATTCAAAGGATTAATCTCCAAAACATACAAACAGCTCATGGAGCTCAATATCAAAAAAACAAACAACCCAATTAAAAAATGGGCAGAAGACCTAAATAGACAATTTACCAAGGAAGACATACAGATGGCCAAGAAGCACATGAAAAGATGCTCAACATCACTAATTATTAGAGAAATGCAAATCAAAACTACAATGAGGTATCACTTCACACCGGTCAGAATGGCCATTATTAAAAAATCTAGAGAATGGCCATCATAAAAAAATCTACAAACAATAAATGCTGGAGAGGGTGTGGAGAAAAGGGAACCCTGTTGCACTGTTGGTGGGAATGTAAATTGATACAACCACTATGGAAAACAGTATGGAGGTTCCTTAAGAAACTAAAAATAGAACTACCATATGACCCAGCAATCCCACTACTGGGCATAAACCCCGAGAAAACCATAATTCCAAAAGAGACATGTACCGCATGTTCAATGCAGCTCTATTTACAATAGCCAGGACGCTGAATCAACCTAAATGTCCATCGACAGATGAATGGATAAAGAAGATGTGGCACATATATACAAAGGAATATTACTCAGCCATAAAAAGAAACACAATTGAGTTATTTGTAGTGAGGTGGATGGACCTAGAGTCTGTCACACAGAGTGAAGTAAGTCAGAAAGAGAAAAATAAATAACGTATGCTAACGCATATATATGGAATCTAAAAAAAAAAAAATGGTACTGATGAACCTAGTGGCTGGGCAAGAATAAAGACATAGACATAGAGAATGGATTTGAGGACACAGGTGGGAGGGGGAAGCTGGGGCAAAGTGAAAGTAGCATCAACATATATACACTACCAAATGTAAAATAGTTGGCTGGTGGGAAGCAGCAGCATAGCACAGGGAGATCAGCTTGGCGCTTTGTGATGACCTGGAGGGGTGGGATAGGGAGGGTGGGAAGGAGGCTCAAGAGGGAGGGGATATGGGGACGTGTATGCATATGGCTGATTCACTCTGGTGTACAACAGAAACTAACACAGCATTGTGAAGCCATTATACTCCAATAAAGATGTATTAAAAAAAAAAAAGATTAAAAAGTACCAAAAGAAACTACTAAAGAAAGTAGAAAGTGGCTGCCTCTTGTGATAAAGTGGGAGAAGAGGAAAACTGCTTTTTTCCCTCCAGTTTTACTGAGATATAATTGACATACCACACCATATAAGTTTAAGGTGCACAGCATAATGATCTGATTTACATACATCATGAAATGATTATCACAGTAAGTTTAGTGAACATCTATCATCTCATACAAATGTGACATTAAATGTAAAAAAAAATCTCGTGATGGGAACTCTTAGGTTTTACTCTCTTAACAACTTTCATATAGAACATACAGCAGTGTTCATTATATCTATCATGTTATATATTACAAGTACTTATTTATCTTATAAACTGGAAGTTTGGACCTTTTGACTGTCTTTATCCAACTTCCCCTCTCCCCAGCTATTTTTCCTTAATAAGCCATGCAGAACTTTCAGACGCTTTAAACCATGTGCTTTTATAACCACTAAAAAACTTAATTTTGAAAGTTTAATGTGAACACATGATTTCTTTACCTTATAGTTGCCAAGGTAAGAACTGACTAGAACTTACTTTTGGTAACATTATCAAAGGTCACCTGAAATGAAATGATGCTCTTCTGAAAAGAAAGCAAGCTGAGGTTTACTGAGCCCTGCTTAAGGGGCTCTGTATTCAGACCCAATGTTACCTACTTTTCCAACTGATCCCACAGAGGAAGCCTTGACCTTACACTTTTATGTGTGGGAAATAGCGGTTCTGAGACATTGAGTCACAGCAAATGAGCGATAGCTTGACAATTCTAATTTCTGTCTTGATTCCAACACCCTCATTCACTTCTCTGCAGCTAGACTGACTGAAATTAGCCATGTTATTTTAATAACCACTAAAACTAAGAATGTTTTCCTCAAATTACAAATAAAATATGGAAGCCTTTTATTTGCTTGGCATGGTCTTCACAAGTTATGTATGATTTGAGAGAAAAGGCCAACTAGTTCACCAGTAAAAAAAAGATACTTTTTATCAGAGATTTAAGATTCAACTTTAAGTTCAACACAGTGATATAGAAAAACCTGGTCAGATAGAGAGACTTGTCAACTTTCCACTACAACTACTTTTCACTGAAAGTCTGGCCGCAGGACAGCACTCCCAGAAGGCTTGAGGCCCTCACACACTTATGGAGCAGGTGGAAAACTGCTCCACTAAAGCAGCCTTGGAGATTCTGGGCACAGGCTGGAAAGTCAGCCACTGACAAAGGAACCAATAGTATAAGTTCTGATCTCCCTCCAAGTCATGGGTGGCTTCTAAGTGATCTCTCAACCACTGTTTGGAATTTGACCCCTTTTTTGGTATTTGATCACTGGCTTTTTCATTTTCCCTAGTTCTGTGTTCAACGTGGACATGTAATTCTCTGGCAGTTTCTCCCTCCTGGTCCTACAGCCTAACTTGCATCTTCCATAAAATAACCTCAACTAACCCCTCTATTTATCTCATAGACTTCAGGACATCCAGATATCACCGACATCAGTGCCTTTTCACTCCCTCTAGCCTGAAAAGTATTTCATCTAAAAACGCCAGTTGAAACGGTATCCATTTTCCGAAGGTCAGTCGAGCTGCTATTTCTGCTCCTTAGAAGATCTCTGAAGAAATGTTTTCTCAACCCCTCTGTAACCTCATGATTCTGTACTCTGTGGACCTTTCTGTACCAATTATTATACGTTGTCTTTCAATTTTATTTTTATTTGTATTTTTTTCTGCCCAAAGTGGAAGATACAAAACGGGCCAGGAACACATCTTGCTTATCCTTGTATTCGTCCAGAAATTCTTGAGCATATTATATACACAAATTTCTGAGTTAACCTTGCGTGTTCAGCTCCTGCTGTCCCAGACTCACATTACCACACAATGCTCCTGCTTAAAAACATTAATTTTTTAAAAGAGGAATTTAGCTGAGTAAGAAAAAAAGTTCTAAAACATCTTGTCAAGTAAAAATATGATTTCCTCAAGATATATTGCAGTTTTTATAACTATGCTCAGTGCGTGATACCAAACACACAAACATCTTTAGAAAACAGCAGGTTAAAAAGTCAAAAGCGTTCCCTAGTTGCAGATATTCTTGGATATTTCAATACGTGGTTCTCCTAGAAGGGGTGTGGCACATTCAACCATGTTCTCTTTGATTTACAGAAACACAGGATTCTTTCTCTGAGTTGCATATTCAGGAAATTCTGGAATAAATACTATCCAGTCTTCCATATTTGCATCTACTCAGACTTGCTGAAAAGCTTGAGCTTATTAGTTGCACATAGGAAAGGGGAAGGAAAGAGACTTGTTTTTTTATCTTCAAAACCCAGTGAGGTTTTTTTAACGCAAGACCATTTATTAAGTTTCTCATCTGCCTCACCTGTTTGAAACACTAACAAACCCAAGTTCAACATTTTATCAAGTTTCTTCCGTACAATTTTTTAAACCAACAGTATAAGGCTATATTATAATTAGATCATTCGAATAGTTAAATAAATGTTCATACTTTAAGCTCAGCTGGAAATGTTTCCATATTTCTCTAGTTGCATGGTGTTATACAATTATTTTCTTACTAAATATTGGGCAGTTTTCACATACTGTGCATTGATTCAGAACTGGCACTTCCATTTCAAAGCAAACAGACAATCACATGAGTAAATCCAGATTATGAATTTGATTACTTTGTTTAATGTCACTCGTGACTGAGTACAGTTTCCAACACTATTCGGAGAAGGATAACCAAGTATGGCTGTGTGTGTGTGTGTGTGTGCGTGCGTGCGTGCGTGTGTGTGTGTGTGTGGCATATCTTGTGGGATCTTAGTTCCCTGACCAGGGATTGAACCCGAGCCCACAGCAGTGAGAGCACAGAGTCCTAAATACTGGACAGAACAGGGAATTCCCACTATTTGTTTTTAAACTGTGTTTTGACAACACATGTACTCACATACAGAAAACAGCAGGTTAAAAAGTCAAAAGGGTTTCCTATATGTCTATAGGGGGAAACAGAATTTAAATAAACGCACTGAGAGTTCACTGCTCTGTTAATGTACACCAGCACTATCAACGGCACCAGCAGATTTCCAACCAATACAGTGTCTGGAGTTTAGTTTTTACTACAAGATCCCTATAAATTAAAAAATAGCTGTTTTAGAAAGATTGAAAGAAAAAACGATGTCTAATACTAGGTTTTTTTTACTAATTCATTCAACAACAAACACTAAGAATATCTACCACTTGCTAGGCAACCTTCTAGCTGCCGAGGATACCAGAGTAAACAAAAACCAATATAGATGACTGTCCCCATGGAGCATATATGCAAGAAATAAATCATCAAGTGTATAAGCTATGAGAAAAATAATTAAGGGACTGATGGGGTGGTGAGGGAGGGGCAGTGACAATATTAACTTTGGTGTTCAGGGATTCATGCAAAGGAGACTTTAGAGCAAGAACTTGAGGGAGGTAAGGTACAAGTCATGCTGCTCTCTGGGTATGAGCATTCAGGGCAGAAAGAAGAACAAGTTCAAAGGTACCCAAAGAGAGATCCTGATTTTATTATGTCTAGATTTGATAGAATAACGAAGTAGTTTCCTTGTTCCGTAATCTATCAGGTTATAATTTTTGATGTGGGGCCCAAAGGAGATGGAGGAAGCTGGTATAAGATTTCGGCCAACCCTCAAATCTGTTTTATGCTACTATGGCCCACAAGCCAAACCTGGTCCATTAAATGCGTTTATAAATAAAGTTTTTTTGAAACACAGCCTCATTCATCAGTTTACACATTCTCTGTGGCTGCTTTCATGCTATAACTGCAGAGTTGCTGAGCTCCCACAGACACCATATGGCTGTAAAGATTAAAGTATTTATTATCTGACCCTTTACAGAAAAAGTGTGCTAATACTTTCTCTGTGGAATTCAGAATGCCATCAAAATCAGTGCTACCTGCACCAAAGAGACATGCGACCATGAGTTAAACAAAGCTCAGTAACCTCTGCATAAGGAATGGGTAGGCATCATTTTGTCTAATTAATGAGCATCTTAAACACCCTCACCATAGCCTACAGAGTCTAACTAGAAAAAGGAAAAATGGAGATTCCACTTGTGGTCTAATAAATACATGCTTCTCGGCCAGTTACACATATTTCTTTTCAGTCATAGCAATATAATCATGGAGAAGAGCTTTTTAATTTCTTGGTGATATAACAAGCTCCTTTGTTTACTTTCCGAGCTGCATCCTGGTAACCTGGAAAAAGACTCTGAGGTCAGAAAACTCAATTATTTTCTCTAAAATGGAAAAATAAAAATCTCAAAAAATTACAGCCCTAACCTTAGGCAGGTTCAGGATAGAAAGGATGGAAAGACAGAGTTCTGATAAAAAAAGAGAGAAAATGTTCTAACTATCCCAGAGGTGGCCAGTAATAGTGAAGCTTTCTCAGTGTGCCTGCAACATAAACATACTAACCCTGTCAAGATCGAGGTACCACCCACCAGAGATCATTCAGGAAACCACAGCTGCTAGGGGCTCTGTACGCAGAATCTGCTAAATCTTCCAGTGATACTTTAAGAGAGCACTGGGATCTCCCTAATCATTTAAATTCTACAGAAATGAAAGACCTGAGACTATTCCAGCTCAATGTTTCATTCCACCAGTGTATATATTTGAGTAATGACTTATACCGTTGCAATTTGACTATGCATTTCCCAATAATACCAATGACTGATGAAAAGCAGACACAGTTAACTACTTTGTCATCCTAATGGAACCAGAAAGGAGTGAAACAAAATACGTGATGCTAAGAAGTTCTCTGCTTCAGTATAGTCAACATCTAATTTGCTAAAGGGATGCAATCCTATAAAGTATTAATCATGTAATTACTAACCACAAAAGGGTTCAGCTTTTTTTTTTCGATTTCTTAAGAAATATCATTCCTTCTCCCACTAGTCAACTGATGCTTTTTCTAGCAATTCTTTTGCTAATAAAATTTATTTTAGGAGAAAACAAGGCTTTCTAGAAATGATGTACCTTTTCAGGGGAAGAATAGAGAAAACCAGCACAACATAGGGACTCACCACAGCAACTACTTAAACATAAGAGATTTAATCCCTAAATAATTTAATAGCTCATGAGGAACATTTCCAGTAAATATTTCAAAAGGACATTCAAAATTCAGGATGTCAGAAAATAATTCTAACTAAACATAATCCCTCCCTAAAGATTTCTCAGTACTGCAATATGCTTAAGGACAGAAGTTTCTTTGTCAACAACTGAAATGATAAATCTGCTTTTAAAGTATAATATTCAAGGGACTCTGACCTTTTGTGCAACGTTCAAAACTCAAAACAATATATCAATAACAGTGAAGCCTAAAATGTAACAGTGACATACTTTCCCCTAATTACAATAAGCCTTGTATTCCCAAACAGAACGCTGTTATAATGGGAGCGAAGGCCAAACAGTGTGGGCTGCGTAATACAAACTCAATCGGTGTTGTTTTTCTTTGCTACAAATTGAGACACAGGACAGTGCATTTTGGTGCAAAGTTAGAAACTAACATTAGGATCTAGATGTGAAATCAGACTTCCAGTTTTAATTTGCTATGCAGAACCTTAACCCAGAATTCCATACAGCACATGGCCCATGCCCCACATTATATCTAAAGAAGAGCATTTGCAAAAGTGTATTGCAAGTCCCTACAAACTATGCATGGGGGGGTGGGGAGGAGAAACAGCAACCTAGCAGGTTTAGAAATGGATACGCTTGAATTTTTAAAAATATGCCACTTAGGAAAAAAAAAAAAAAGAATAAATACATACCCTTGGGGACACAGTTTGTCAAGCCATCCCGATTTAACCTTTCTTGCAGATGATCCATAAAAACAGGCATAGGGAGATATTACATTTGAGGAAATGATTGATGAATCAGCCTTTCCACTTGTTGAGCTTAGTGGATAACTGTGCCTATTAACAGGGAGCAAATTCGCTGCTTTTTGAGTCCTGGATTTAGATGGCTTTGGTTTTCTTCTTAAACTATGAAAGCATTCTTCTACTGTTGAATATTCTGATTCTGAAGCAGAGTCTATAGGAAGATTGTTTTTGTCCTCTCGAGGTATCCAAATATCTTCTACTTTGTCTTCACTTACATTATCCATCCTGTTATCATATATGCTAAATGGAAAAAGAATGGTTTTAATATTTCCCACAGCTCTATGTGACTTAAGCCATTGGTTACTTTTTCTATTTATAAATAACCAATCACAGAAATTTAAGGCCAGGAAAAATCGTGGAGTTCAATTAACACATCTGATAATTTTTAAAACTTCCTGAAAAATAGAAATCTCTCATTATACTAACACATATTTGAATACTACTAGAAGTAGTGTATTTTTTCTTATGTATCATTTAATCTGACCTGTTTATTTTGGGGGTTGGGTGTAAGTGGTGAGGATGGAGACTGCCATATTCTCTACATCAAAATTTAAACATCTTCACCAGCACCAGTAAGTGGCCAGCCACTTAATGGGCCAGATCATTAACCACTACCTCATGGAGAGAGGTACTGGAGATCTTATTTCCACATGTTGCCCCTTCTCTGACTCTCCACTAATTGACTTCAAGGACCCTATGTTCTGTCATAATGTAATAAGACAAAGAGTACATCTGACTGGTGAGAACTTTAGTATTATTTTGCATCACTAATGAGAAAAAAACTGCACCACATTGCTAACTAGAAAACAAGAAAGGGCCAGGGTACATTCAGAAGGTAAAAGCTGTATAACATATAATATTTACTGGAACACATAGTTGCTAAGTATATTCCTATAGATTTAAGGAATGACAAAACAGATTGGCTCAGCCATTTATGCACAATAAAACTCATTACAAAGAAGTTTTTGCTAATCAATGAAACAGATATGCCTAGGAGTCAAATTACATCCTTCTGGACGTGGTATTCTAAAAATCATTGCCACCTTAAAGGACTTAACTAGGCCCCTTCCACATTCTTCATTGTAGTAAGTTCATAACAAATGCCTACTGAAGATTCTCAATTATTTAGTCTCATCTTAAGGAAACCCACAACAGTGTTAGACTTGGAGAATAAAGGTTAAAATAGACAAATGTTAGGTAATGATGCACTACATCAAGTGCTAATAAAGCTGAGAGAAAAATAAAATTTAAGTTGGTACCTTACAAACTCTATTCAATCTCATGTGTGATCCAAATAACTGGATAATTTTCAAGCTGCTTGTCAATGCTGAACTTCTAATAAAAGGATACATTACATTTGTAAAAATTCTGCACCTCACATAGTGACACTTTTGGCACCGCCCCTTTCTTAAGGTAACTTCCTATCTTTAAAGTGCAAACATGGACACCACATATTTGCCACTTTGGGAAAGGGAGAATGGTTTCAGTTAGGAAAAGACAAAAATAATGTGCTACAGACTATAGAATCGATTTACAGGCTCTAAATTCAATTACTGAAATGAGTGCTGTTTTCAAAAGAAAGGATTTGAACTTACCAATGTAAACTATTCTCTTAGAAATATAATATGAGCAAGAATTCAACATTGTATATTATATAACATTTTATTCAAAAGAATTAATCATCATCAATCACGTCCTCATACCTTGATTTGACAAAAAATGAGTTTCTTTCAGTAGTTGTTTCCCCTTTGAGTGTTTCTTCCTGGGTCCAAAATTCATTCTTTATGGATCTCTTCTATAAAAAAAAAAAATACACGTTTTTTTAGGGGAGCTATATTCTACAAAGATTCACAGTATCTGGGTTTAGTTTTATTAAACAAACATCTAATTGTTTAGATCAATTTTCAATAAAAACAATTTAATTAGGGTGACTATATTAAATGGTAGCCTTTTGATCCCTTTTTCAATATTTTATTTAAATCATTAATAACTCATCATTTCAACTAAGAAGAACAGAAGATGCTAAGAATAAAACTTATTTACTTTTACTTTCCCACTTACTTTTTGTCTTCCAACTTCTCTTTCATCATGACCAAGAAATAAAATACCAAAAGAGCACAAGTAGTGGAGAGGAAAGACTAAGTGATAAACTGAATACTTAAGATTTGTAAATAGGTAGAAGTCTGTCTATATTTGGGTATAAGGCAAAGTAAAATCTAGTGGCTTTTGTCAGTTTGCCTTTCCTTTTTACAGGGGTTTGTCTTATTCTCTTTTTTTTTTAAAGTAACTTCTGGTAAATTTTGAAAACCCACTGATCTGTCCTAAAATCAAATTGAAATGTATTTCTGTGATATATTTTTAAAGATATAAATCTGTCATGATTTTACTGAGCAGAATTTCGCTGAATGGAAATTTCTTTCTTCAATACAACACATTCTTCAAACAGCTTAAAGGAAAATGAAGAGGCATATATAGGCAGAAAAGCAAAGAACTGAATATGGAAAAAATTAAAATGTATGGGACTAACCTTGGAATTTTCTAGTCTCTGGAAGAGAAAGGTCTCTCCATAAGGGAAAATGGAAGATGAATTCTCCTCATTCGTATCTTTTGGGGGAATTATAGGATGAGAATGGAAAGATGTGAATAATGTGAAATATTGTTTTAAAAAAGCATGTGTTTAATTATTTTATAGCAATATAACAACTTAAGCTTTATTCTCTGAGAGTCCAAAATTCTGCTCATAATTCTTACCCTCAAATCAACTCTAAGCATGATTTTCTCAATGTATACACCCCTCACTTCACAACCAAAACACAATACTCACTGTTTCTTAAAGTGTGATGTGTCACATTTGTCCTTGCTAACCTACAGGATCCACATTAATATAAGTAAGCACATTTCCCCATACAATGGAAATTGTCATGGTGTGTTTATAATGTTAATTCCTAAATAAGAGGTTAGTTTTAATGGCAGAAAATTAATCTTAATTCTATTATAATTTTAAACAAATGATCATTAAAATTCACTAACATAACAGCTACATGTTATAGCATTCAAAATGCCAGAATCCACTTCATATAATCCCCCCTAATGCCATAACTACCAATGCACCTGTAAGTAAATTATTTCAAGAGAATTTCCACAATCCCTGAATTACACCGATCTACAAGAAAGAATTCTCAACACTTGCGTTTTCTGCTGTGGCAAATTTTTTTAAAGGTTCAGTAGTCAAGTGTTTGCTAACAGCATTGAGAAGAATGTTCCTGAACTTGTACAAGCAGAATTTTCAAAAGGAAAGAAAAGCCTCTGTCAATGAGCAGTTGACCAGAGCAATGTCAGCCCTTTCCTGTTACCATGGCAAAATTACTTTCCATAAATTTACACCCTGTAGTTCAGACTGTCACAAACCACATAATTTAGTTAAATGCTTTCGACTGTGGTTAATGATAAATGAAGCCTGGGTAAAAAAATCTTTTTACATTAGCATGTGCAAATTTCCAGGAGTCTGCGTATATATTACTGTCTTTCATTCACTCACCTTTCAAAGTGTCTGGAGTACTATGAACCCTGGCAGACAGTTATTCCCACTATTCCCTATTCCACAGGTGGGCTGCCTTCTTGATCATGATTTTAACACATGTAAGAGTATCAAATGAGTACTAACTAATTTACAGACTTTAAAAAAGCTGAGACTCACTTTGCTGTGTCATAGATTTTCCAGTTGAGGTAGGAACATTTCTTCTCTCACGGAAATAGCTTAAGGCAAAGGGAAAAATAGATAAAATACGTAAAAATAGATGTTACCATCTTGAGTAAAGGATTAATTGTAGGCACATATATATTTTTTTTTTTTTTTTTACAAAAACCAATATTCAAAAATAAGTTTGATTTTAATGAACAAATACAATGGCCAAATTCCATAACTGTGTTTTTTTAAATAGCCTTAATGGAAGAGATTTTATTGGATTTTACAAATGTTTGCTTCTTACATTTATAATTCACAAAAGTAAAGGAACATATTTGCCCAAGTATTTACGATTTTTTACTGTCTTTAGCTTTACAATATTGAACAAAAAATCTGTCTGGCTCTAAGCATAATTTGAAAATACATAAGACCTTTTCTCAAAGATCTCACAACCTTGAGAGAGAAATACTACAGGTAATTAATTAGAATACAACATAACAGCAATGTCAGAGGAAAACACTGTGGAAACAGAAGGTAATGAATACCTACTACCATATGAAAGAGTTCTATTTTTCCATTTAAATATAAGGATCAGGACAGTGTCCTTAATTTCTCTTAAATATAAATATGCCCAAGTAACTATAGGAAAGACTATCTATATGTAGTTGTAGTTATTTATTTATTTATATCTATATAAAGGAACAGAAACCAATGAAATAGAATATAAACAAAATTTAAAAATAATAGTAACCAAAAGCTGGTTCTTTGAAAAGATCAATAAAATTTATAAACCTCAGGGAAGGAAAATAAGAATGAGAGACAGAAGAGACAAATTACCAATATCGGGAATGAAAGAGAGGACACCACTACAAATCCTACAAACATTAAAGGGATAATTACAGATTATTAAGAAAAACTTTATGCCAATAAATTCAACAATTTAGATGAAATGGAAAAATTCCTTGAGATACAAATGATCAAATAGGACATGAGAATAAATAGAAAATCTTAATATCCCTCTTTCTATCAGAAAAATTGAATTCAGTAATTAATCACCTACCCACAAAAAGCTCCAGGCCCAAATACTGCACTGGTGAGCTCCACCAAACATTTAAGGAAGGAATAATACCAATTCTATGCAAACCTTTTCAGAAAATAGGGAGGGAAGGACTACTTCCTAGTTCATTCAGTAAGGCCAGTATTACTAATACACAACCAGTCAAAAACAAAACAACAGATAAATGTTAGACAAATATTCCTCATAAACATAACATGCAAAAATCGTTAACAAATATTAGCAAATCAAATCCAACAATACATAAAAAGAATAATATATTATGACCAGGTGAGATTTACCACCAGAAAGCAAAGTTGGTTTGACATGGAAAAATTAATATAATTCACCAAATTAAGAAAATAAAGGAGAAAAATCACATTCTCACAGCAATAGATTCAGAAAAACCAATGGACAAAATTCAAAATCCATTCATGACAAAAACTCTCAGCAAACTAGGAATAGAAAAAACTTCCTCAACCTAATAAAGGGCATTTATGAAAAACCAACATAATAATCAAAGATTAAAGACTGAATCATTTTCCCTAAGACTGGAAATAAGGCAAGGAGGTGGGTTCTCACTAGTTTTATACACATTAGTTCATAGGTTGCAGTCAGTGCAACAAGCGAAAGAAATAAAAAACATTCAGATTGGAAAGGAAGGACTCTTATAAGCAGAAATCTGTATCTAATCAACAGAAAATCCTTAAAAATCTACCTAAAAGCTTCTCAAACTTCTAAGTCAGTATAGCAAGGTACCAGGATAGGGGGAAATATTTTTAAAAATCAATAGTATTTCTAAATACTAGCAATGAACAATTGGAAAAATAGTTTGAAAATTTAACTTTTACAATAGCATAAAGAAACATGAAATACTAAGGGGTAAATTTATCAAAATATGGGCAAGATCTGCACACTGAAAATTCTAAAACATTGCTGAGAAAAATTAAAGAAGACCTAAATAAGTAGATATATCATGTTCATGGATTGGAAGACTCAATATTGTTAAGATGTGAATTCTCCACATATTGATATATAGCATCAACATAATCCCAAACAAAATTCCAGTGATCTTTTTTATAGAAATTAACAAGGTGATGCTAAAATTTACATACAAATAAGAACAATTTAGAATGGTCAGAATATTTAAAAGAAAGACAAATATGGAAGATTTATAGTATAGGATTTCAATATTTAGTCTAAAACTACAGCAATCAAATTTGTGCGGTATTGGTGAAAGGGCAGACATATAAATCAATGGAATTAAACAGAAAGTCCACATATACTCCCACACATCTATGGTCCAGTGATTTTTGAAAAAATATGTCATGGCAATTCAATGGGGAAAGGATAGTCTTTTCAACAAGTGTTGCTGGAATAACTGGATAGCTCAATTTAAAAAAAGAAATGGGTATTCCCTGGTGGTGCAGTGGTTGAGAGTCTGCCTGCCGATGCAGGGGACATGGGTTTGAGCCCCGGTCCGGGAAGATCCCACATGCCGCGGAGTGGCTGGACCCATGAGCCATGGCCGCTGAGCCTGCGTGTCCGGAGCCTGTGCTCCACAATGGGAGAGGCTACAGCAGTGAGAGGCCCGCGTACCGCAAACAACAACAACAACAACAACAACAAAAGAAATGAATATCAACCATTACTTCATACCATATACAAAATTTAACTTGAAATGCAGTTTAGACCTAAATGTTAATACTAAAACTCTAAACCTTCTGGAAACCAACAGAAGAAAAATTTTGCAACCTTTAAGTATGCAAAGATTTCTTAAATAAGTTACAAAAACCACCACCCTCCCCAAAAAGTCGGACCTTTATGCTGTCACATATTTCTGATAAATGACTTGTTTCCAAAATATAAAAAGAATACTTACAATCTATTAATAGGAATGATTCAATTTTAAAATGGACAAAAATTTAAATAGACACTTTATAAGAGGATACACAAATGTGATAATAAATACGGACTCATCAGAATGGATAAACTTAAGGCTGTAAATACCAAGTGTTAGAGAGTATGTTGAATAAATAGAAGGTTTAAATACTGCCAGCAGGAATGTAAAAGGGTACATCCATTTTGGAATACTGCTTGACATTTTCTGATAAAGTTAATTTAAGCTCCCAGCTATCCAATAGTAGAAACTCAAAAGAATTGAAAACATATTTCAGGGAAATAAATTTTTCTGGTCTTTCTTCATAGCAGTTTTACCCTCAATAATCAATAACTTAAAACAAACTAAATGTACATCAACAGGTAAATGATAAACAAATGGTGGTATAAGGACCTAAGGGATTACTACCAAGCTTGGGGGGGGACTAGTAAAAGGATACAAATTAATACTAAACATAATAATATGAATAACTCTGAAAATCATCATGCTGAGCGAAAGAAGCCTGACACAAAGACGTATATCCTATATGATTCTATAAGGGAGTGTGAAAGACGGATGGACTATAAAAGGACACTAAGAAATGCTTAGGGTTGATGGAACTGCCACTTCTTAATTGTGGTGATAATTTAATAGGTTTACACATGTTTCAAAACCCATCAAATTATATGCTTTGAATTGGTACAGTTTATTATGCAAATATTATACCTCAAAGAATTGTTTAAAAATGAATTTAGCAAACCTACTGTTCATAGAGTTGATACATAAAATATAAACTATATTCCCAAATATCAGCAAACAAAATGAAATATTAAAAGTGATACCATATACAAGAGTATCAGAAAAATATAAAAACCCAGGATTAAATCTAACAAAGATTTGTAAGAACTCAGTCCTGAGAAATCATTCCTGAGAAATTAAAGAAAATCTAATTAAATGGAGGAATATATGGAGGACTGAATACTGCAAAGATGCCAACACTGCCTATGTTCATTTGTAGAATCAATGCAATCCCAATCAAAAGAGTTACAGGGGTGGGTATCTATGTGGAATTTAACAAGTTGATTTTAAAATTTATATGAAAAAGCAAAAGACCAAGAATAACTAAGACACTTGAAGAATAAAGTGAGAAGACTTGCTCTGCTAGGTATCAGGATTTATTTTTAAAGTTATGGTAATGAAGATACTACATTACTGATAAAAGGACAGATATATAGATTAGTGAAGTAGAATGGGCATAAAGGCACCCAATATTCATTTAAGTTAAAACAAAGATGTCAATCTTGAGCAATGAGCAAAGCATGTCTTTAATAAGAAGATGACTTGGATATCCACTTGGTATTAAAAAAAAAATGTACTCCTACCTCAAACTACACCTAGAAATCAATTCAAGGTGGATTATAAATCCCAACATGATAGGCCAAACAATAAAGCTAGAAGAAGATAAAACAGAATATATTCTGTGTCTTAAGATATGAAAAATTCTAACTCTAAAAACGGTAAATTTGACTAAATTAAAGAAATTTCATTCATTAAAAGTCACCATCAAAGAATAAAAAAGCAGTATGTAGAAGAAAAAAATATATATTCGACAAAGGGCTCATACCCATGGTGCATCAATAACTCTTAAAAATCATTATAAAACACAGAAAATGCAATTCAAAACAACAACCCCCTCCCCCAAAATGGGTAAATGACTCCAAAAGGCACCACATAAAAGAAGATAGAAACATGGTCAATGACCAATAAATGCGTTAAAAGGTGCTCGATTTCATTAGTCATCAAAAAATACAAATTAAAATTGCAATGAAATATAACTACCCGCCCACCTGTATGGCTAAAATTTTTTAAATAACGAAATGCTGTTGAGGCTATGAGACAAAAGAAATGCACATACAATGCTAGTGTTAACATAAGTGAGCATAACCACTCAATGATGAGAACCACTTTGCATTACCCACCAAAGTGGAAGATAAGCATATACTATGACAGCAACTCTACATCTAAGTATATATTCAACAGACATACATGTAGATGAAAAGAAAAACCACCCAAATGTATGTCAACATAAAAAAGTTAAAGAAGCTGTGGGAGAATCACACAAAAGAATAACATTCAACAGACAAAACAACAAACTGACATGCAGCCACATGGATGTATCTCATAAACATCAGGTTGAATAAAAGATATCGGACACAAAACGTTACTTGCTGTATGATTCCATTTATATGAAATTCTAGAATAGGCAAAAGTAATTCAGTGAGATCAGTGGTTCCTCAATGCAGGTGATAGGATAATTTACTGCCAATGTGCAAAGGCGATTTTTCAGGGATGATAAAAATGTTCTATATCTTGATTGTGGTCACATGGGTGTATATATTTGTCAAAACTCATCAACCTGTCTGTTTAACATCAGTCTTTTTTCTTACATGTAAGTTAGATATAAATAAAGCTGGTTTACACATGTGTGTACACATATATCATTTACATGTAAAATACTACATGACGTTGAGAATGTGAACTATAACAGTAGAATGGATATCATGATATATCCATATGGTGAAATATTATACAGCAGTGAAAATGAACAGTCTACAACCATAGGTACCAACATAGATTAAGTCTCAAAGTTAAGCAAACTGAGCTTAACTAAAAGATCTATATGGCTGCATTTTTAAATCCACAAGACAGTCAAAACTATAGTATAGAGAGGGGATTCAAGATGGCGGAAGAGTAAGACATGGATATCACCTTCCTCCCCACAAATACATCAGAAATACATCTACACGTGGAACAACCCCTAAAGAACATCTATTGCACACCGGCAGAAGACCTAAGACCTCCCAAAAGGCAAGAAACTCCCCACGTACCTGGGTAGGGCAATCCAAAATAAAATTGTGTCAGTCGTATGGGCATTTTCTTAACAAATTTATCTGTAATAAACTACAAGCAATAACAAATTCAACTGAAAAATTAGGGGAGGTGCTTCCCTGGTGGCGCAGTGGTTGAGAGTCCGCCTGCCGATGCAGGGGACACGGGTTCGTGCCCCGGTCCGGGAGGATCCCACATGCCGCGGAGCGGCTGGGCCCGTGAGCCGTGGCCGCTGAGCCTGCGCGTCCAGAGCATGTACTCCGCAATGGGAGAGGCCACAACAGTGAGAGGCCCGCGTACCGCAAAAAAAAAAAAAAAAAAAAAAAAAAAAAGAGGATGGAACCTGCACCAGTGGGAGGGAGCAGTGAAGGAGGAAAGGTTTCCACACACTAGGAAGCCCCTTCACTGGCGGAGATGGGGGGTGGGGCCCGGGGGAAGCTTCGGAGCCACGAAGGAGAGCACAGCACCAGGGGTGCGGAAGGCAAAGCGGAGAGACTCCCGCACAGAGGATTGGTGCCGAGCAGCACTCACCAGCCTGAGAGGCTTGTCTGCTCACCCGCCGGGGCGGGCGGGGGCTGGGAGCTGAGGCTTGGGCTTCGGTCGGATCCCAGGGAGAAGACTGAGGTTGGCTGCGTGAACAGAGCCTGAAGAGGGCTACTGTGCCACAGCTAGCCAGGAGGGAGTCCGGGAAAAGGTCTGGAGCTACCGAAGAGGCAAGACACTTTTTCTTGCCACTTTGTTTTGGGGTGCGCAAGGAGAGGGGATTAAGAGCGCAACTTAAAGGAGCTCCAGAGATGGGTGCGAGCCACGGTTATCAGTGCGGACCCCCAGATGGGCATGAGATGCTAAGGCTGCTGCTGCCGCCACCAAGAACCCTGTGTGCAAGCACAGGTCACGATCCACACCTCCCCTCCCAAGAGCCTGTGCAGCCCACCACTGCCAGGGTCCTGTGATCCAGGGACAACTTCCCTGGGAGAACACAAGGCGCACCTCAGGCTGCTGAAACATCACTCCAGCCTCTGCCGCCACAGGCTTTCCCCACATTCTCCTGGCCTGAGTGAGCCAGAGCCCCCAATAGCTGCTCCTTTAACCACGTCCTGTCTGAGTGAAGAACAAACACCCTCAGGCGACCTACATGCAGAGGCGGGGCCAAATCCAAACCCCAGGAGCTGTGTGAATAAAGAAGAGAAAGGGAAATCTCTCTGACCAGCCTCAGGAGCAGCAGATTAAATTTCCACAATCAACTTGATGTACCCTGCATCTGTGGAATACATGAAGAGACAAGAAATCATCCCAAATTGAGGAGGTGGATGTTAGGAGCAACAATATATATATACTTTTTCCCCTTTTTCTCTTTTTGTGAGGTGTGTATGTGTATGCTTCTCTGTGCGATTTTGTCTGTATAGCTTTGCTTTATCAGTTGTCCTAGGGTTCTTTCTGTCCATTTGTTTTCTTTGTTTTCTTTTTTTTACTACAGTTTTTAGTGCTTCTTATCACTGGTGGATTTGTTTTTTGGTTTGGTTGCTCTCTCTTTCTTTTTTTTTATTACTTTAAAAATTTTTTTAATAACGTTATTTTATTTCATTTCATTTCATTTTATCCCTTCCTTCCTTCCTTCCTACCTTCCTTCCTTCCTCCCTTCCTTTCTTTCTTTCTCCCTATTTTTCTGAGCCGTGTGGATAACAGGCTGTTGGTGCTTTGGCCAGGCATCAGGGCTATGCCTCTGAGGTGGGAGAGCCAAGTTCAGGACGTTGGTCCACCAGAGGCCTCCCAGCTCCATGTAATATCAAATGACGAAAATCTCCCAGAGATCTCCATCTCAACGCCAAGACCCAGCTCCACTCAACAACTAGCAAGCTACAGTGCTGGACACCCTACGCCAAACAACTAGCAAGACAGGAATACAACCCCACCCATTAGCAGAGAGGTTGCCTAAAATCATAATAAGGTCACAGACACCCCATAACACACTACCAGATGTGGACCTGCCCACCAGAAAGACAAGAACAAGCCTCATCCACCAGAACACAGGCACTAGTCCCCTCCAGCAGGAAGCCTACACAACCCACTGAACCAACCTTAGCCACTTGGGGCAGACACCAAAAACAACGGGAACTATGAACTGGCAGCCTGAGAAAAGGAGACCCCAAATACAGTAAGTTAAGCACAATGAGAAGACACAGAAACACACAGAAGATGAAGAAGCAAGGGAAAACCCCACCAGACCTAACAAATGAAGAGGAAATAGGCAGTCTACCTGAAAAATAATTCAGAATAATGATAGTAAAGATGGTCCAAAATCTTGTAAATAGAATGGACAAAACACAAGAAACATTTAACAAGGACCTAGAAGAACTAAAGAGCAAACAAACAATGATGAAAAACACAGTAAATGAAATTAAAAATTCTCTAGAGAGGATCAGTAGCAGAATAACTGAGGCAGAAGAACAGATAAGTGACCTGGAAGACAAAATAGTGGAAATAACTACTGTAGAGCACAAAAAAGAATAAAGAAGGAAAAGAATTGAGGACAGTCTCAGAGACTTCTGGGACAAAATTAAACGCACTAACATTCGAAATATAGAGGTCCCAGAAGAAGAAGAGAAAAAGAAAGGGACTGAGAAAAATTTGAAGAGATTATAGTTGAAAACTTCCCTAATATGGGAAAGGAAATAGGCAATCAAGTCCAGGAAGCACAGAGAGTCCCATACAGGATAAATCCAAGGAGAAACACACCAAGACACATATTGATCAAACTATCAAAAATCAAATACAAAGAAAAAAATATTAAAAGCAGCAAGGGAAAACAACAAATAACACATAAGGGAATCCCCATAAGGTTAACAGCTCATCTTTCAGCAGAAACTCTGCAAGCCAGAAGGGAGTGGCAGGACATATTTAAAGTGATGAAAGGGAAAAACCTACAACCAAGATTACTCTACCTAGCAAGGATCTCATTCAGATTTGATGGAGAAATTAAAACCTTTACAGACAACCGTAGCTAAGAGAATTCAGCACCACCAAACTAGCTTTACAACAAATGCTAAAGGAACTTCTCTAGGCAGGAAACACAAGAGAAGGAAAAGACCTAAAATAACAAACCCAAAACAATTAAGAAATTGGTAATAGGAACATACATATCGATAATTACCTTAAATGTAAATGGATTAAATGCTCCAACCAAAAGACATAGACTGGCTGAATGCAGACAAAAACAAGACCAATATATATGCTGTCAACAAGAGACCCACTTCAGACCCAGGGACACATACAGACTGAAGGTGAGGGTATGGAAAAAGATATTCCATGCAAATGGAAATCAAAAGAAAGCTGGAGTAGCACTTCTCACATCAGACAAAATAGACTTTAAAACAAAGACTATTACAAGAGACAAAGAAGGACACTACATAATGATCAAGGGATTGATCCAAGAAGATATAACAATTGTAAATATTTATGCACCCAACATAGCAGCACCTCAATACAATAAGGCAAATACTAACAGCCATAAAAGGGAAAATCGACAGTAACACAATCATAGTAGGGGACTTTAACACCCCACTTTCACCAATGGACAGATCATCCAAAATGAAAATAAATAAGGAAGCACAAGCTTTAAATGATACATTAAACAAGATGGACTTAACTGATATTTATAGGACATTCCATCCAAAAACAACAGAATACACGTTCTTCTCAAGTGCTCATGGAACATTCTCCAGGATAGATCATATCTTGGGTCACAAATCAAGCCTTGTAAATTTAAGAAAACTGAAATCGTATCAAGTATCTTTTCCGATCACAATGCTATCCGACTAGATATCAATTACAGGAAAAAATCTGTATAAAATACAAACACGTGGAGGCTAAACAATACACTACTTAATAACCAAGAGATCACTGAAGAAATCAAAGAGGAAATCAAAAAATACCTACAAACAAATGACAATGAAAACATGACGACCCAAAACATAAGGGATGCAGCAAAAGCAGTTCTAAGAGGGAAGTTTATAGCAATACAAACCTACCTTAAGAAACATGAAACAACTCAAATAAACAACCCAAACTTACACCTAACACAATTAGAGAAAGAAGAACAAAAAAAGCCCAAAGTTAGCAGAAGGAAAGTAATCATAAAGATCAGAGCAGAAATAAAAGGAAAAGAAATGAAGGAAATGATAGCAAAGATCAATAAAACTAAAAGCTCATTCTTTGAGAAGATAAACAAAACTGGTGAAGAAATGGACAAATTCATAGAAACGCACAACCTTCTGAGACTGAACCAGGAAGAAATAGAAAATATGAACAGACCAATCACAAGCACTGAAATTGAAACTGTGATTAAAAATCTTCCAATAAACAAAAGCCCAAGACCAGATGGCTTCAGAGGCGAATTCTATCAAACATTTAGAGAGGAGTTAACACCTATCCTTCTCAAACTCTTCCAAAATATAGCAGAGGGAGGAACACTTGCAAACTCAGAACATAGATGCAAAAATCCTCAACAAAATACTAGCAAACAGAATCCAACAGCACATTAAAAGGATCATACACCATGATCAAGTGGCATTTATCCCAGGAATGCAAGGATTCTTCAATATACTCAAATCAATCAATGTGATACACCATATTAACAAATTGAAGGAGAAAACCCACATGATCATGTCAATCGTTGCAGAGAAAGCTTTTGACAAATTCAACACCCATTTATGATAAAAACCCTCCAGAAAGTAGGCACAGCGGGAACTTACCTCAACATAATAAAGGCCATATATGACAAACCCACAGCCAACATTGTCCTCAATGGGGAAAAACTGAAACCATTTCCACTAAGATCAGGAAAAAGACAAGGTTGCCCACTCTCACCACTATTATTCAACACAGTTTTGGAAGTTTTAGCTGCAGCAATCAGAGAAGAAAAAGAAATAAAAGGAATCCAAATCAGAGAAGAAGTAAAGCTGTTACTGTTTGCAAATGACATGATACTATACACAGAGAATTCTAAAGATGCTACCAGAAAACTGCTAGAGCTAATCAATGAATTTGGTAAAGTAGCAGGATACAAAATTAATGCACAGAAGTCTCTTGCATTCCTATACACTAATGATGAAAAATCTGAAAGTGAAATTAAGAAAACACTCCCGTTTACCATTGCAACAAAAAGAATAAAATACCTAGGAATGAACCTACCTAAGGAGACAAAAGACCTGTATGCAGAAAATTATAAGACACTGATGAAAGTAGTTAAAATTGATACAAATAGATGGAGAGATATATCATGTTCTTGGATTGGAAGAATCAACATTTTGAAAATGACTCTACTACCCAAAGCAATCTACAGATTCAATGCAATCCCTATCAAACTACCACTGGCATTTTTCACAGAACTAGTACAAAAAATTTCACAATTAGTATGGAAACACAAAAGACCCAGAATAGTCAAAGCAGTCTTGAGAAAGAGAAATGTAGCTGGAGGAATCAAGCTCCCTGACCTCAGACTACACTACAAAACTACAGTAATCAATACAGTATGGTACTGGCACAAAAACAGAAATACAGATCAATGGAACAGTATCAAAAGCCCAGAAATAAACCCAAGCAAATGTGGTCAAATGGGACCTAATGAAACTTAAAAGCTTTTGCACAGCAAAGGAAACCATAAAGAAGATGAAAAGACAACCTTCAGAATTAGAGAAAATATTTGCAAACGAAAGAAAGCAACTCACAAGGGATTAATCTCCAAAATTTACAAGCAGCTCATGCAGCTCAATATCAAAAGAACAAACAACCAAACCTAAAATGGGCAGAAGACCTGAATAGACATTTCTCCAAAGAAGATATACAGATTGTCAAGAAACACATGAAAGCATGTTCAACATCATTAATCATTAGAGAAATGCAAATCAAAACTACAATGAGATATCATCTCACATCCGTCAGAATGGCCATCATCAAAAAATCTACAAACAATAAATGCTG
>NC_041220.1:82381149-82384021 GCF_002837175.3 Physeter macrocephalus | reverse complement strand
GCAATCCCACTACTGGGCATATACCCTGAGAAAACCATAATTCAAAAAGAGTCATGTACCACAATGTTCATTGCAGCTCTATTTACAATAGCCAGGACATGGAAGCAACCTAAGTGTCCATCAACAGATGAATGGATAAAGAAGATGTGGCACATATATACAATGGAATATTACTCAGCCATAAAACGAAACGAAATTGAATTATTTGTAGTGAGGTGGATGGATCTAGAGTCTGTCATACAGAGTGAGGTAAGTCAGAAAGAGAAAAACAAATACCAAGATCAGCTGGGTGCTTTGCAACCACCTAAAGGGGTGGGATGGGGGGGTGGGAGGGAGAGAGATGCAAGGGGGAAGAGATATGGGGATATATGTATATGTATAGCTGATTCACTTTATTATAAAGCAGAAACTAACACACCATTGTAAAGCAATTATAGTTCAATAAAGTTGTTAAAAAAAACAACAGTATATTGTTTGGGACATACTTAAGATGTAAAACATTTTTAAAATCATGAGAGTAATCATCATTATTTAAAGTCAGGATAGAAGTTGTCTTTGGCAGGGGAGGGCACACAAGTTTACCGAAGTGTTGCAAAATAATTCACCCTTTATTTGTGCATTATCTCCAGATTCTTGACACTGTTATATGGCTATAATCATTTCCTCAAATTTGTATGTCACTGACACAAATACATATTAATATTAAGAACCCCTGAGTAGAGCAGCACTCAAATTTTCTACATCTTTGGTAACTTGTGCTAATAATATATATTGCTAATTCTTATTAAGCGTTTACTATATGTCAGATACAGGTCTCAAAATTTTATAAATACACACACACTCATAATGTGTGTGTGTGTTTGTAGTCACAAACACCCAAAGACGTAAGAACTATCATTATCTTCATTTTTTAAGAAGAAAATTGGCACACAAAGCAGTTAACTTACTTTTCCACAGTCACACAGCTCATAAGTAACTAACCTGGGATTCAAACTCAGGCAGTCTAGCTCCATAAGCCCTTTTCTAAGCTACCATGCTTAATAAAAAACTCAACATTAACTTACTAAAAAAAAAAAAAAAATGCAAATTAAAAGAAAAAAGATTTTTGAATTATTTTAAGTACATCCATTAGTGGTATTTTTAAAGCATATTTTGTTGGTTTTACTTTTAGTCTGATAAATGTAAAGAAAAAAGTTTGCGATAATTTTTATTGATAGCGCTATTCAATATCCACCTGCAAGCAATTACCAAATCTATCAACCAAGTTCATTTGATCTACTGTAGATGAAAATTAGGTCAATACAGGAAACAAGCTGTTTTGAAAACTGGTGATTAGCAATTTATATTCTCATTTATCTATGAATAAACTATCACAAGCTATTTTATATTCTAATATCTATTATGCCCAAAGCATTTTGTTAGGGGTTTATATATCTACATCTCATATTTCATCCTCCTAATAGCCCACTGAGGTAGGACCTAGTGTCCTAATCCTACCAATAAGGAAAGGAGGTTCTCCCAGCCCAAGGCGCACAGCTAATAGGAGACAAAACCAACATTCAAGGTCAATTTCATCTTGCCTATTATTTCCCCATCAGTTATCCTAAAAACTGCGGATTGCTTTTAAATTTGAAATATAAAGCATTGTTGATTAGCAAAAATTTAAAACCCATTAAGAAAAGCAGTAGGGGGCTTCCCTGGTGGCGCAGTGGTTGAGAATCTGCCTGCCAATGCAGTGGACACGGGTTTGAGCCCTGGTCTGGGAAGATCCCACATGCCGCGGAGCAACTAGGCCCGTGAGCCACAGCTACTGGGCCTGCGCGTCTGGAGCTTGTGCTCCGCAACAAGAGAGGCCGTGACAGTGAGAGGCCAGCGCACCGCGATGAAGAGTGGTCCCCGCTCGCCACAACTAGAGAAAGCCCACGCACAGAAATGAAGACCCAACACAGCCATAAATAAATAAATAAGTACATAAATAAATAAAAATTTAAAAAAAATAAAAGCAGTAGCTATTATCATTTTTTGTTATTATGCTTTGGTGATCTTGGTCAAGTTACCCAACAGCCCTGAGTCTATTTTTCCTCATTTATTGAAGGGGAATAAAAAAAGGGTCTGCTGCCTATGAATATTATGAGGATTAATGAGATGATGTTTTTAAAGAGCATAAGTTGTGCCCTACACAATGTAAACACTCCGGTACAATGAGCCAACTGTTATTTTTTTATTAGTGAAAAGAATCGTTGGTCTTCCTGGTACACTGAATATGCACAATTGTTTCTTAAAGTCCTTAAAAGTATGAGAACTCTTCATTTGTATTAGTGAAAAAAAATAGTCAATGACCTAGTAGGGGAATAAACTGTGTTTTCCGTCATTTAATAAAATACTATACAGCAATTATTGCTAAAATACGTGCATGGATGTGAAAAAATCTCAAAAATAATATTAAAGAAAACACCAAGCTGCAAAAAAATAACTCTGATTATCAAAGTGAATCTTCAACATGCCTACAGATGTTATGTGTTCACATATTTTTTAATCACTAAAATTGCCAAGAAAAGCTGAGGCATAAAGGTTAATTAACGTTAAAGATCTCTCTGTATGATCTACACTTACCTATTACTTAAGCAAGGCAGCCATGCTTATCATTACACGAATGTTTGTTTTAAAAAAATGCAATTCTTACAATTCATAACAGATGAACTACAGGTCATTATAGGATTCAATTCAAAAGAAAAACACCACAATCATTAGGCGGCAGTTGAAAACTGCCTTGAGAGGGCTTCTCTGGTGGCGCAGTGGTTGAGAGTCCGCCTGCCGATGCAGGGGACACGGGTTCGTGCCCCGATCCGGGAAGATCCCGCATGCCGCGGAG
>NC_041220.1:82246104-82376210 GCF_002837175.3 Physeter macrocephalus | reverse complement strand
GTTCGTGCCCCGGTCCGGGGGGATCCCACATGCCGCGGAGCAGCTGGGCCCGTGAGCCATGGCCGCTGGGCCTGCGCGTCCGGAACCTGTGCTCCGCGGCTGGAGAGGCCACAGCAGTGAGAGGCCCGCGTACCACAAAAAAAAAAAACAAAAAAAAAACGCATTAGGTAATTTTGTTTGCCCATCACAAAATGGAAATAGTTATAGTCAAATCGGCTGGAACTTTGATCTCGGACTCCCCAGCCTCCAGAACTGTGAAAAAAAAACGTGAACTGATACACTCCTCCACCCTCCTCAACACAGTTCAGACCCTCATTACGTCTCCTGCCTGAATCACTGCAACCATCCCAACAAACCCCTCAGCCCGGTCTCCATGTACCACTGAACTACTGAAAATCCACATTTAGCCTGTCACTCCACATCTGAACAAGACAATCTAAGCTCCTTGGGGTGCCATACGACAGTCTGGTCTCAGTCTAACAATAAAAACAGCAGCAGCTACTATTGATGTAAACGGCAATGATGCTCCAGATACCGTACCTCATACACATTTCCTGCAAGGTGGGTGTTCCCATGTACTAACTTCAGGCTCAAGTTTAACCTGTGCCACATCACTGACTTTAGCACATTATTGTTAATTATCATTTCCCCCAGGCAGCAAACTGTTAGATGGCCCCATACATTTTGCGTATGCTGCAACTGCTTGCAAATCTACACATTTTGCAAAATCCTCGGCACTATTTAAAATTCTGAGTAGGCAGGTATTACTTCCTCTCTGAAGGTTTCCTATCAACCCCTTGAAATAGAATGAATCACTCCCTTCTCCACATACATCTCTAACTAGGTTTCTAGAAATTTGCAAAGTGCTTGGGACATGTTTAAGAGGTGGGAGACCGGCCGGGAAGGATGGTAGCAGTGGTGCGGAAGCCCATTTTGTGAATTTTTTTGGTGGGGGGGGTGTGCATGTGGGAGCCTTCGTGTTTTCATACACAAGTCCTTTTTGTCTCTTACACATAAACTTCCTGAGTGGCTGACTCAGGGATGGATATACCAAATGTTCTAAGCAAAACCACCTCTCTCTGCTATCAGTGGACATGCTGAATAGGGCTAATGAACCAGATTCCTTTTCGTGACCCAGAGAAGCTCCCTGCCACAGGCCTTACAATCCTCTCTGCACTTTTGTGTCAGCTGCATCCTCCAATCATCTGACTTTTTAACAGTCTGACCACCCAAGGGTGTTCACAGATCCACTTCAGAGGCTTCAAGCCCCCAGGCACGTCACCAGATGCAAATAGAGGGGCACGCCTAACCATAAAAGTCTACCAGGTGCAAACTCCTTAACATGAAATCAAAGCCCTCCATGTTTTGACCTCCACCTGGGCACCGGGCACACATGCCATGCTCTTAAGTTTGTGGCTCTCCAGGTACCAGTCAGTGGATCTGCTGTACAGCAACATCTGATGATAACATGCCCAAGAATCTATATTTGTAACACCTTTCAAAGATGACTCAGATGCACAACAAAATTTGGTTCGGTTTTCAATTCCTCATACCTGAGCCTAAGCCCATCACTCTCCCCCCTTAGGATGGATGCCCTTCCAAACATAGCCCAGGAGTCTGGAGTCATACTCAATTCCTACCCTCCTCCACTTTCATAGGCACATGTGTATGTGTCTGTTTCCTTACCCATAAAATGGAAATGCTCAAAGGTACCTCAGTGCTGGTGAAGATTAAATGAGATAATCCACCTTAAGTGTTAAAATGGTGCTTAGTCCCCGGTGAGTGTTTAGTACATATTCACTTCCCTCATTATAATTATTTTCATCACTAAGCCATTATCTTCCCACAGTTGAAATCTTTCTCATTCTTTGAAGTCTAACTCAAATGCTATTTCCTTCACAAGGTCTCTAGTGAACAAGAAATACTCTCTTCTCTGTGTTCCTACCACACTTACTTCTTAGCATTTAATCACATTCTATTCATTCCATAGTAACCTATAGAAGTGGGATAGTGCAGTGCAAAAGCCAGGATTTTGGAGCTGGACAATCTTGGTCAAATCCCAGTATTTAACTTCTCTGTGCCTCAGTTTCCTCATCAGGAAAGTAGGAGTGATAATAGTTCCTATTTCATAAAGCTTTTGTAAAGCATCAAGAACACCAATGGCACACAACAAATGTTAAACAAGTACTTGTCATTATAATTATTTTTATTATCCCATAATAAACTAATAAATCTACCAAGATGATGACCAGCCCATATAAGCTGCCCAATAAATGCCAGTCAAATTATTTGTTTATGCATAGTATATGATGTATATGCAGTACATGTTTAGAGAACATACAAACAGTTAGCATTACAGATGTGAATGTACATTTGCCTGTGCTATCCTGACCCATTTCCAAGAAAAAGTATAAGTAAAAGGGAAGTAACATTTAGGAGCACCTGCTATATGTCTGGCTTTCAGTATCACTTAATAACCATAATCTTATTATCTTCTTGAGCTCTACCTTAAAGGTACTTAAGGTAACTTCTTGAGCTCTACCTTAAAGGTACAACTGCTTCTCACCACCTCTCCTACTCACATCCTAGCCCAAGCCACTATCTTGTCTATCTTAGACCACTGCAACAGCCTCCTGACTGATATCCCAGATTCTGTCCTGGCCCCCTGCCCCCACAAGCAGCATGTTCTCACTGCAGCAGCCAGAATGATTCACTTTATAACAAAAGTCACACCACATCACTCCCTGCAACTTCCCAACTTCATCTTCCCTGGCTTCCCCTGACTGCCCCCTGACCCCCATCACTCAATCACCACTAAGCTGGCTTCAGTCCTATTCCCACCTCATGACCCTACCTCTCACCCTTCCATCTCTTTCAAATCTACTTTCCCAACATATACCCATGGTTCATGGCTCACTCCATCACTTGAGTAGGTCTCTGCTGAAATGTGTCCTCTTCGGAGAGGCCCTCCCTAATGCCCTTATGCATAAAAGCATGCCTTGTGCCTCAGTATTCCTTACCCTTGCTTTCTCTGTCTTCATGGCATTTGTCACTACCTGACATCTGTGGACTTTTACAAGAGGGTAGGGATCTTATCTATTGTTCACTGCTCTAGGCCTTAAGTTTGAACACTGTCAGGCACATAAAAGGTGCTCAATAAATGTTTGCTGAATGACCCCTTCCCAGCTTTGAGATGATTTAAGATAACAAGTGGAAAGCACACAAAGTTTTAAAGTTTTGTCTATTTAGGTCACCAGGCTTCTAAGGAGCAGAAACAGGACTCAAATACAGATTTCTCCAATCCATCTAACCACTACAAGAGATCTTCAAATAAAAAATCAGGGAGAGGAGAAGGTTGGCAGTAGGACAACTGGAAGCATTCCAAACCACCTATGGGACTTTTAAAAATTCATCAAAAAGAAAAAAATACCTAAGAATAAACTTAACCAAGAAGGTGAAAGACCTATACTCTGAGAACTATAAAATACTGATGAAGGAAAATGAAGATGATACAAAAAAATCCTGTGCACATGGATTGGAAGAATTAATATTGTTAAAATGGCCATACTACCCAAAGCAATATACAGATTTAATGCAACCCCTATCAAAATACCCATGTCATCTTTCACAGAACTAGAACAAATAATCCTAAAGTTCACATGGAACCACAAAAGCAAACTCAAATTCCCAAAGCAATCTTCAGAAAAATGAACAAAGTTGGAGGTATCACACTTTTTGACTTCAGACTATACTACAAAGTTACAGTAGTCAAAACAGCATGAGACTGACACAGGCCAATGGAATAGAATAGAGAGCCCAGAAATAAACCCACACACTTATGGCCAATTAATCTATGACAAAGGAGGCAAAAATTTACAATGGAGGAAAGAGAGTCTCTTCTTCAATAAGTGGTGCTGGAAAAACTGGACAGTCTCATGTAAATCAATGAAATTACAATATTTTTTCACACCATATACAAAAATAAACTCAAAATAGATTAAAGACCTAAATGTAAGACCAGAAACCATATAACTCTTGAAAAGAACACAGGCAGAACACTCTTTGACATAAATCGTAGCAATATTTTTTTTGGATCTGTTTCAAGGCAAATGAAACAAAAGTAAAAACAAACAAATGGGACTACATCCAACTTAAGCTTTTGCACAGCAAAGGAAACCATCCACAAAACAAAAACACAAACTACTGAATGGGAGAAAATATTTGCAAATGATATGACCAATAAGGTCACAGCTCACATATTCAGTATCAAACTTAATATTAAAAAAACAAACAACTCAGCTAAAAGGTGGGAAGAAGATCTGAATAGACATTTTACCAAAGAAGACATACAGATGGCCAACAGGAACATGAAAAGATGTTCAACATTGCTAATCCTCAGAGAAATGCAAATCAAAACCGCAATGAGATATCACCTCACACCTATCAGAATGACTATCATCAAAAAGAACCCAAATAACAAATGTTGGTGAGGATGTGGAGAAAAGGGAACTCTCATACACTGTTGGTGGGAATGTAAATTGGTGCAGTCACTGTGGAAAACAGAATGGAGGTTTCTCAAAAAACTAAAAATAGAACTAGCATATGATCCAGCAATTCCACTCCTGGGTATATATCAGAAAAAAACTAAAACACTAATTTGAAAAGATACATGCACCCCAATGTTCACAGCAGCATTATTTACAATAGCCAAGATAAGGAAGCAACCTAAGTGTCCATCAACAGATGATGAACAAAGAAGATGTGATACATATACACACAGAATACAATGGAATGTTGTTCGGCCATAAAAAAGAATGAAATTCTGTTATTTGCCACAGTGTGGATGGACCTAGAGATATTATGCTTAGTGAAATAAGACACAGAAAGACAAATACTCTATGTTATCACTTATATTTGGAATCTAAAAATTGAATGTAACAAAACAGAAACAGATTCACAGATATAGAGAACCAGCTAGTGGTAAGGAGAGGGAAGCGAGGAGGGGCAAAATAGGGGTTGGAGATTAAGAAATACAAATATATATGTATAAAATAAGCAACAAGGATATATTGAACAGCATAGCCAGTAGATTGTAATAAGTTTAAATGGAGTATAATCTATAAAATATTGAATCACTATGTTGTACAACTGAAACTAATATTGTAAATCCATTATATTTCAATAAAAAAAAAATTTATGGGTTGGGATAGCCCTCCCCCTCCAAATGCCTCAAGTATGAAAAACCACCACAGTAAACCACTCCCCACCACCCAGCCCCCCACCCATTACCAGTATAACTTTGTCATATTCCCTAGTTGAACTAGGAAAGAAAATAACTGAAAACCTTGGGTCACTCCAATAAACCATAAAGTCATTAAGTATTCAGTGCTGACAACTTTTGGAATCACCTTTGCCTGATTTTAATATCTTATGAGAGGTAAAAAGTAGCATAGTATAACTGAATTCACTCATAAGTTTAATCCATTTTTTTAAAATGGCACACCATTTTAAAATCATAAACATAACCTTACAGTATTTAGAAGCCTGCAAAATAATGGCTTAACAATCATAGGATCCCAGGACTGAAAGGAACCTTAGAAGATGTGTACCATAAAAAGAAATTAGGCTGCCACATGAGTAGCAAAACTTTTCAGTGTCATCAATACAAGTCTTACACATTCTAAAAACAAGGGAAGTTTATTGTATTCCAGAACGGTGGTCCCCAATTGAGTGGAACTATCTCCTAGGGAGAAATCAAGAAATGTGTAAGAAATTTCTTTTGCTGGTCATAATGACTGAGTGGCACCAGTAGATAAGAAAGATGACTTAGGACATCCTACAATGATACCCAAGGTAGAAACCTCAGGTACAATTTTTACTTGTCCAAATCTTTACAGCTAATCAGCTATCCCTAAAGGATACCAGGCACTACAGATGATTAAAAGCAGTGTCCCTGACTTCAAGTTACTAACGTGGAGAAATAGCTAATCTCTTAAAAACGTAGGGCACTCCATATAAATAATACACTGAGCTAGTTAGTTCAGGCTACAGGTCTTACAGAGTTCCACCTTTGTTTCAGTGCAGAATATAGTCACGAGAAATAGGTACCGCTATATTTGCATATCAAGCAAACTCACTGTTAACTCCACATATTCATACAGACAAATCGTTCCACCTTGTTCCCTACAACCATGCAGAAGAGGAAGTGGTTCTGAGACAGCACGCTTGTTGTTGTATTACTCCATCCTACAGTACAGAGCAGATTACAAAAGGTCAGAGGTCAAGAATCTTATTGTTCTAGTCTGAGTACTTTCACCTCAGAAACTGTAAACTTGGTCATTTAGTATGCCTCTCCCCTACCATCAGTCACCTACCTTAGTCTGTGGCAACACTACCCCCATTTAACCCCTTACAGGAAACCCAGTTCCCTCAACCTGGCCATCTCTCTGAACTGTGGTCACCCACAGGCTCTGACCTTCACTGCCCCATGTTCTCTACCTTAAGCATTCTCTTTCCCATTCATGAAAACACATCCATCGTCTTTCATTCTCCCTCAGACTTACATTGCTAATAGTAATAGCCAATATCTGTGGAGTGTTTACAAACCATCTGTATAGGATCTCATTCAATCCTCACAGCTGTCTTGAAAGGCCCATGCCCAAAGCCACACAGAAGATAAACAGCGGACAGATTCCAGAATTCTAAGAGTCGGACTCCACAATCTGTGCTGTTAACTGTGATGCCTCCTAAAAGCTATGCAATTGATTTAACAGTAGAGGGGTATCGAGGAGGTCATATTTTCCCTCCCATTTGACTGTCTAGTTATGCATAAGGATTTAGAGTCCCTAGGGAAATGCTGCTAAAGTATACCATGCCTTGCAAACTCAAGTTGTATATACCTTTGCAGCTGTGAGTATATGTATCCATGTAAGTGGGTAAATATGGAAGCCTACAAGTCACTTACAGTTAATTCTTTGCAATATTCAGGCCATAGTACACGAAGCACAGTGCTCTAGAGTCAGGCTGCCTGCAATTCCAACCCTGTCTTTCCCAGTTGTTTACTGTGTCCCTGGAGTTATTTAACTTCCCTGAAACTCAGTTTCCTTGTCTGTAAAATGAAGACAACATGTCTGATAGGATTTCTGTTAGAATTAAACAAGTAAAATATATAAAATATATAGAACAGTACCTGACATGAATTATAAGTGTGCAAAAAATGTTGGCTGATTATTAATTCATCCGCTGTATACAATATTGCACTTGGTCATACATAGTGTGACTGGCATTCTTCTGCTGGCCTAATAAAACTGCATTCCTTTCAATTAGCACTGTATATTATTCTTCTAATAAACCTACAAAGCACTTCACACAGCAGTAAACATAGTTTTATTAATTTAGTAAAATATAGATGTGGTTATAGTAGCGAGAATGATGATTTTACCTGAAGACTTTTGACTTGGGACACAGCACAGTGATGTCCAGTGATCTCAGCTCTGCCATGTGACGCTTGCATGAACTTGGGAAAGTTCCTTTATTTTTCTGAGTCGCACTGTTGTCACCTGGAAGCAGTGATCTGTAAGCAATAGTGCCTACCCCACAGGACTGTTTTGAGGATGAAATGAATAAATATGCATAAAGGTCTTAGTGCCTGGCAAGCAATAAGCATGTAATTATTGGCTGCTAGATGAAGAATAACTGAGGCTTGAGCTGAAAATAGCTAGGCTCCAGACAGAAGCATTCTGCAGTTTGGATCAGGGAGAAAAGACCAAGTCACATTTGGATTACTTTTTTCTGGGCAATCTGAAAGACAACTCTTTCAAAATCTAGAACTTAATATCCATTTCCACATCCAGTGAAGGCCAGTAATGATCATTCCTTTACTTATTATGAGAAGTTATTACTAACATAAGTAGTACCTGGGTTTAGGTGTTTTCAGTAACATCCCACTAGTTATGTGGCTTGAAAATCTTCTCAGGTTCAGTAAGTCTTTTCTCTTTCAAACTGTCCTTCCAGACTTTAATTGCCTAATGCTTGAGACTTACTTTCAATTCTAATTCAGAGACCTTTAATGTGGGCCCATTAATTCTTGGTCAAGAATCTTCCTGAGTTCCTACAAGAGCAGGATTGGGGATAATGAAAAGTCATAATAAGCCAAAGCCGGCACCACTGTAGAGGACTCCTACCTGAGTGCCCCTAAAACCTGGGCAGCTGCCTCTGCCTGGTGCCAGCCCCCTCCTACTCCCTCTACAGTTTAGCCACATCTGCTTCCTGACAGCTGAAAGGAAAATCGGACCCTTTAGAATTCTTGATATGAGCGTGGTACATACATATTCTTCAGGATTCTGTTCTATTTCATGCTACACTGAACACAGCTTTAATGTTTACTTGGCTGAGATAAAAACTAGCATGATATTATACTTCAGTAAAAAGATTATAAAATGTAACTTATGATATATGCACTTTTATATATATCAATTTTGTAATTTTAGTACAAATGTACACTCCACTATTTCTCTGAATTTGAGTCACATTTTTTTGACTAACAACCAGATGTTTCAAAATAGCCTACTGTGAATGGTTTCCTCTCTTAGCATTTATAAATAGCACCCTGACCTCTTTTCCAACTGAATTTGAGGGCTTATTCCTATTGGTTCTGTAATTATCAAAGTCTCTTTTTCTTAGGTAAACGGTATCTCAGCAAATGTCTCTCACCTTATTGACTCATTTATTTACATTTATTCATTCAATAAATATTTAAGGAACGCTAACTACTCTCTCCAAGATAACAGGGGGAAATATTTGCAGTTCAAGATAACACCTATTATTTCATTTGAGAACAGTGCTAAGTCCTATAAAGAAAGTGAAAATGCAATGTATTCTCTCCAAGAGTTTAAAATCTTGGGATAGATTACACATGACTGTAAGCAAGGGAAAATGGCATGCATATGATCAGTTCTTTACTAGTCAGTAAGTGCCAGTAAAGGAGGAACACCAAAATTGAAAGACTTGAATGTACTGAATAAAAGCACTTAAAGAATAATGATGAGCAAACTCAAGTTTTGTGACCTTGACTTACACATGGTTTCTATTTTAAGTATTGTTTCATGTTTAATTACATACAGAAGTAGCACCACCATCTTTCAAGAATGCCAAGGAACTCCAAAAATCTCAAATCAACTCCATGAATATAAGTGAAATATGCAGCAATTCAGAACTCTGAGGATGGAATGATCAGTGAAGGAGCTATGGAGTGGAATTTCAAGATGTATGGGAAGAAATGTAGCAGGTGGAGAGAGCAGTATCTCAAGTAGAAGGAATGACACAAAGGGGGCCATGAGGGAGCTGTCTTCAGGCAATCAAGGAGACAAGAATAGCTGGGAAGGACCTAGGGTTCAACAGGTAATGAAAGGTGATGACAGAAAAGGAAGCTGGAAGTGGCCATGGATGGGCTTAAATACTGTGAACTTCATCAAGATCCTGTGCAAGTGTCTTGGCAACTACTTTCACCACGACCACCCCCAGGAGCCCATCACCTGATAATCAGCATGGAGACCACACTTCTCTTCTACCTTTCCCTGATCATCTTTCCAACTCCAAACTGATTAAACCATTCTCTCCTCTTCCTAAAGCTATGTAATGTAACCAAAAGTCCTTTTTTTTGCATCCTACTTTATTTGCATCCTACTTTTATCTTCTTTGTTCCTTCCTGAGTATTTCCTCACCTACTCATCCACCTTGTACACAAATAGTATAACATAGAAAAATAATTCTCCCCACCTCTTCACTAGTAGTTTTTACCCCTGAAGCTGCTCAAAATGATTACTCCAATCCATGTCCGAACTCCTTTGTTCCCTCTATAACATGGGTTAGGAAGTAAGTTTTGTTCTGAGTCAAAACTGTAAAACTTTCACAGGTCAAATTTCTAATTAGAAAGGATCATGCAAAGAGAATACCACTGACCACTATTTCAATTAAGGAAATAGTGAGCAAAAGGTTTAGCTATAATATGTATTTAATCTGGCCAATACTTTAAAAAACCTAAAATGATAAACTACAGTGGTCCAGGACTTCACAGAAAAGATTGAGAAGACATCTCATAGCCTCTCGTCTCTCATCAATCACATTTGGTCAAAGATAAGAAATATTTCCAACATTAATAAGACATTCTTTACCTAACTAATATTTTACAGAAAATTCCGAAAATCCCTCAGTTTAGAAAGTCCAAAAATTGGATTCAATGAATGAGTCAACAAACAAGGGGAAAAAAAACCAAAACACTTGTTAAAAAAAAACATTAAAAGAACCACTTGTTAAAAGCAATGGTTGTCATTTATAAGTAGCACTTTTATAGCATCTTTCACCAAACTTTCTCAAAGTTGCAAGGAGGTGGGATAGAAAGAAACAAAGCAAAAAGAAATAACTTCTCAAATATCATGAAGTTTACAACCCAGAGTCCTAAGCGAGTTTTTAAAACTTCATAGTCTTATGGCGCTAATGTAAGAGTTTCCAAGAAAACTGCAATTCATTATAATCTTAGTCCTATACTTAATCACAGTAAGTAGTTGAATTGAAAAGTACTCACTGAATATCTATGAGTCAAACACTGCTAGAAAGTTGTATTGATGCTAGATGATTAAGAATTTGTTTTTAGAAGCAGATTCACAGATAATATAGAGAACAAACTAGTGGTTACCAGTGGGGAGAGGAACAGGGGAAGGGGTAATGCAGGAGTAGCTAGGGGGAGAAAAGGGCTGTTATGGGATTATACGAAATCATGTGTGCAAATCTTCTGAAAACTGTGAAGCACTACAGAATTCAAAGAATCTTTCATTCAAAAAAAATTTAATATTCAAGAGACACAGGAAAAATACATATATATGTGTGTGTGTGTGTGTGTGTGTGTGTGTGTGTTTAAATGTACCATCCGTTTCTCCTTTCAGGGACAATCCATATAAAATCTGACAGGCTTACAGAGGAAGGAAAAAAATACAAACATACACATGACCAGATAAATAAGTTTTAACAAGTCATTTGACTTTCCCTCTAGGTACATTTTAATTTAAATAAATCTTTTAGTACTGACAAATCAAGTCTATATAAAACACTCTTGGCGTTAAGACCCACCTTAAGTGTGTATGTGTTAAATATCTGTTTGAAAAGGATCTAGGGAGATATTTCCACTTTAGGCTCTAGCCTAGTTCCATGACCCATTTTACTTTTTTCTTTCTTTTTTAAACATAGTTAAACAGTGGAATGTCATGAGGATTTTCCCCTCAATATTTCTCTTGTAAGGGCATAAAAGTCACAACTAAGAGTTCAAAAGTATTTTTCTTTTGTTTTCCCCCCCCTTAAAAAAGTTAGCTTCCTTTTTAAAACAGCCATAACTTCATCTTCCAATTATTTATGGGCAATGTTCCATAAACTCGTCTGGGTGTAGAGTGCTTAAGTGCGGGGGGAAATCAATACTGAGCCTGTAAGTACAATATTGTTATTAGTAATCACAGTGACACCCGATTAAATGTACTTTTAAAAATAGCTTACTTTTCAGTACGCTTTTTTTTTTAACCAAAAGGGTATATTCCACTGAGCAGCCTACTTCAAGGACAAGCTCGCAAAAAAAAAAAAAAAAAAAAGTTTCTGTCACCATACAAAGTTGCGACAGCCTAAAATGTCACTATTCCACACAAACTAGCTTCTAACTTGCCTGTAATTACCAAAGGTTATAGTTCACAATATAATTTCACAAAGCCTTCCCACAAATCAAAATTGCTCCAGATCGCCGCAAGGAAGTGAGGGAAACGTTTAAGAAAACAAGCAAGGATGAATTTACTTTACTTAATGAGATGGGCATCCATTCTCCCAGGAGACTCTGTCTCCAAAAGTAAACGAGATCAATCTGGTAAACTCACTGTCGACAGCTCTCGAGTATAAGGTTGGGTTCAGGCAAGTGGAGGACAAATGATTGTAATTAAAGTTAATTAACAGGCCTGCCGTCTCAAAGTGTAGAACAAGCAGGGCGCGGGGGAGCATGGAGATCCGAGCAAACTCATTATCTCTACCGAGAAAATAACTTGGTACCTGAAACTCAAGAAAGGGCAGCTCCTTTTCGAGGAAGGGGTCTAGTTGTCTAACCGGATTGTCACCCTCCCGAGTCAAGTCCCATTAGTAAGCGGAGTTTTTGTGTCACTTACCCACTTCTGGTTTCCTTTTAGACGCCCACATGCAGGAGCGAAATCCAAGGGGCAGAAACCGGAGGCGAACACTTGGCGCTCTGGAAATTTACCCGGAAAGGTGCCGGAAAGCTCCGGCTCAGCCCGAGACGGTCCTCCCGCCCCGGTCGCGGCCCCGCCGACCAGCCCACCGCGGCCCTCGGGACTTGCCCTGCGCGCGGGCAGCGGACCTGGGAGGCGCGAGGAATCGCCGGCGTCTCTCCCGTCCGGTTCGATCGGTCCTCACCCGTCTGCCCCAGGCGCGGGGCCTCCTCCTTTCCCGGTCCCCGCCAGCTGCCCGCACGGCGTCTGCTTCCAGGAGGCGGCCGCGCGGGCGGCGCTGTCACTCCGGCCGGCACGCCGCGGCCGCCGCACCTGGAGGCGGGGAGCGCGGACCTGCGCGCAGCTCCGGAAGCGCCGCGCCCGCCGCCCGCGCCCTGCCCAGGTGCTTCGGCGCCGCGCTTCAGCCGCTTCCTCCCGGCCAGCGGGGGCGGGGAGAGGCGCCTGGCGTGGGGGCAGCGGGGCTCAGCTATCCGGGCAGCCGAGCCGGCCTCCCGGGTTCCACAGCATAGTTGGGTGGCTGACTCAGTCCGTCGCGACTTGGCCGCGCCTGGCACCCTCGCCACCTGGCGCACCTCGGCCCCGAGGCTCCCGGCGGGGTTGGACAAGCTGCGAGGACGCGTCCCGGAGCCCAAAGCGGCGAGGTCATGACCCTCCTGGGACGGAGATGCCCGTGACCCTACCCTGGCTCCGGCCAGCCGGCCAGTTGGTTGGTCGGTACGCACTGATGGGTGGGTTGTCAAATGGGCGGAACCTCACCACCACTGGTTATTCGTATTACTCTACTAAGTACTTTACAGGTTGCCTCAGCGTTTCCCAAACTTAAGACTCATCTAGGGCGCTAATTTTCCCAGGCTGCTTCTGCGTAAAGTTGCATTCGATGGGCCCGGGAATCTATTTACCAAGACCCGTGCTGATTAGGCTGAATGCATTATATCGGATCCTCCTTCACGTTGTCTCTGTGAGGAGGGGATTAATATTCCCATTTTCTAGTTGAGGAGTCTGCGGGGCAGAACAACTTGCCCAAGCAGACAGAGCTTTAAGGGGTGGAGGTGATTTTCCATTTAGATCTGAACTAACACAGCCCCCTCATTGATTTTTTAAATTCCCCTTTCTTGGGCTTCCCTGGTGGCGCAGTGGTTGAGAGTCCTCCTGCCGATGCAGGGCACACGGGTTCGTGCCCCGGTCCGGGAAGATCCCACATGCCGCGGGGCGGCTGGGCCCGTGAGCCATGGCCGCTGAGCCTGCGCGTCCGGAGCCTGTGCTCCGCAGCGAGAGGGGCCACAGCAGTGAGAGGCCCGCGTACCGAAAAAATAAAAAAAATAAATTCCCCTTTCTTGTCTCCACGCTCCGCCCCGCCCCTCCTCCGAGGGAAGGGATAACCCTGCCCTAGTCCTTCTGGCACCTGAGATTGTTAGATCCGGGAAAGACATTTCCGCTTGGACTCGGACCTTGACACTCTGCCCTAGGAAGTAAAAATAAGCCAGAAAATACTTGAATCCAAAAAGAAAAACTCTTGTGTGCCCCGGAATACCTAAGTGTCCATAAAATCCACTTGTCTGCTGGTGAGTTCAAGGGCCAGCTCCTTATTTTTTAGTTAACATCTTTTTACAGGCTGTGCCTGAAATTCTCTCCCTTAAAAGATAAAATGTCCTTATCTTTCCCCTAGACCTGTTGATGGAAGTAAAGCAATTAGGGAAAGCGCTGAGCTTATTATGAAAATGAAATAATTGGTGAAGTCTGAAGTGTGGGAGGCTTCCCAGGAGCCCAGGCCCTAGGGAGGCCTCATCTTCACCAAAACACCTGCCCATCAAAAAGCACCCTCCTGCCCCCGGGGAGACTCCGAAACAGCTGTGGCAAGCATGCTCCAGAGACACCAAATCTCCAGTTTCTTTTGAACTAAATACTTTACAGCAAGCCCTAGTTCCACCAGGAAAGTTTTCTTGACATTTTCCAAACCTCGAGAATTGTCTTTTTTTTTTTAATTCTTGCAGAATTTTATTTTTGTGGCTCTTTCTTGACTTCATCTTAAGTCCATACTCTTTGTGTTTTTTTATTTTTTCCTCTCCCTCGGAGTTCTCACATACTTGTCATTTATTTTTATCTTTGTAAGCCATCTTAAATCCTTTTCTGAATAAGGTGGGTTATAAATAAACAAAAATTCTTACATCAGTTATGGTATGTCTCAGAACGTCAAGCATCATTACTTGAATGCTGAGTCCTCAAGTTACTTCTCTTGGTAGATATTATAAAATAACTGAGAATTTGTGCCTCTTTGCAGCAATATCTTAGTTCCTTGATTATTATTCTGTCATTTATTGTTTGAAAATTCTATTGAACATTTACTTTTTAATAGTTTGAAAATACAGTGGTTAGCAAATACAATACGACCCTTAGATTTACAGTCTTCTCTGAGGGGAAATAAAGTTAAGCACTGTAAGGCACTCCAATGATTTAATTATAGCTCTGAGAAGTGAAAGAAAAACAATGCTCCCTCATTGAAAGTATACATTGGTAATAAGATGTATGCTGATCTTAAGAACCTTAATATATGAAGGAAAATAAAAGACGTCTGAGGCACTAATCATACCAGGTTCTAGCCAAACACCTAAGATATATGTTGTATATGTTGTACAACAACTCCATGAGTTGGACTTCTTTTTCCAGTTTTATAAACATAGGCTTAATTGAGACTTAAAGAGATTGAGTAGTAAATAGTGGATAAATTGAACACATCTAGGCTGTATTCGTAGGCTATACATTATTTATTTAGCAGCCCTCAGAGTGAGGCATTCAGGGAGAAAAGGAGGCAGGAAAAATATCTTTATAAGAATTGATGTGTGGAAATCTGTTTACTGCCAAGGCCATTGGAGTATATAGTCCCAGTTAATTTCCACCTATTTGTTTATTCCAAATATGTATTTGGAACATATATTTTTATTTCTGGATTTATTCCAAAATGACCCACTCCAACCCTTATTTCCTCCATTTTTAGTGAGAGAGCACAGATAGCTCTGTCCTTGTCTAATTATGTCTTTGCTCTCCCCATCTCTCCTACTCAGAATGCACTCTGCTTCTGAAAGAGGCAATTTGAGAGAGCGGAAACCATCCTCCTCTCCTCCCCCTCTCCGTCCTTTTCCTCCTTCCCTTTCTCCTTACATCATCAAGGTGAACACCCATAGAGCATTTATGTGCCAGTTGCTATTCCCAGCAATTTACTTGTAAAAGCTCATTTAATAATCTCAGCAGCTCCTTGAAAAGACAGAGTTATTATCCCCACTATGAGAAACAGGAAAAAGATGTTGCATGATTTACACCAAATATTCCATAAGACAGAGAGAATTCCAACCCAGTCTTCTCCAGGGACCATCCTCTGCACTGGATTGCCTATTAGGGAAAGCACAGTGCTGGAATTGCAAAGGTCTGTGCTCAAAACGAAGCCTGATCAGTGTAGGTTGTGGCATTTTGAGCAAATTCAACTTATCTGAGCCTCAAGTTCCCCATCTGTAAACTGGGAATAATAATACCTGTGAGAATTTAATGTGATTACATATCTAAGGCACCTAGAAAATAGTAGTCTCTCAATACATCTAATTCTATTCTCCTTTGTCCAATTATTCTTCAAAACTAGGTTCAAATCCCACCTCCCTCTCAAGCCTTTCCAAATCTCTGACACCCAGAATTATTACAGAACAGAACTTAAAGTAATCCCTCCATTTTTCTATAAAGGAAAATACAATATTACTTTTGCCAAACATAAAATTTTAGGAATGTAGATAAAATAGGCAAATGTCTACTTATAATATTTAATTCATCATTTTAGATAAACTATTCATAAAAGTAAAATTATAGGGCTTCCCTGGTGGCACAGTGGTTGGGGGTCCGCCTGCCGATGCAGGGGACACGGGTTCGTGCCCCCGTCCGGGAGGATCCCACATGCCGCGGAGCAGCTGGGCCCGTGAGCCATGACCGCTGAGCCTGCGCGTCAGGAGCTTGTGCTCCGCAGCGGGAGAGGCCGCAACAGTGAGAGGCCCGCGTACCGCAAAAAAAAAAAAAAAAAAAGTAAAATTATATATCAATGGGGGTAAGGCAGTAAATACTGCCTTTTCCATGCATATTTTATAAAATAATTTTATTCAAATTTTAGCTTGCAACTTTGACATCAATGACTTCATCATTGGAGCCTCACTTTGAATCACAGGTGTTTTGTTTTGTTTTCAGAGTATATTATTTTCACTTCTGTCTAAATTTTTGAAGGTACCTAATTTTCTGAAACCTTTTATGATTCTGTCATTGGGAATTTTACTACAAACCACAAGTTCCTGCTTGCTTTATATTAAGAAGCTGTTTTTTTCTCATTCATCCCAAAGATGTACACTAATGATTCACCAATTTTTTTAATGGTTTTCAAAAGGATGCTTGCAATAACATGGTACACTTAAAATTGTGAGGTCATACCCCATAAATAATTGCTTAATCAGTTTTAAATATCTTCACCTCCTTTTAACCAATTTCATCAGATGGCTTCTGTATGTATCCTAAACTAGGATTGATTGAGGAGGTTTTAGGCTACACTCCCCACTCCCACGGTTCTGTAGTTTGCAGTTCAGATTGATGTACAATAATTTCAGGCAGGTAGAGATCCTATGATACATAGGTTCTATGTTCCAGGCATTGTTACACTTTATGAACTCAATTCTCTCAACAGGGCTGACAGGTAGATACTATCATTATCTCTTTTTTTAGCCAGTAAGGAAACCAAGACACAGAAAGATTATTCCATCTAAGAACTTACACGTAGTAAATAAGGAAGAAAGGATTTGAACTCAGCTTATGTAGATTCAAAGCCTATGCCTTAAGCATTCTGCTATGATGCCTCAGAGAAGACTTTTAAAGTTTTGACCATAAGGACCTTTTTTCTGATGCCTAATTTTGGGGGGAAAATGATGTACAGTATATTCAGGCACATACAACCCTCTCTCTTGGATTTTCCCATTACCCTTTCTTTTTACTGCTATTGGAGCACTTTGTCAGTGGGCTTTGCATTATGGATATTGAGACATTTTTCTTATTACTAAATATTTGTATAACTGAAGTACTATTACCTGTATTATAGTATTCTTGTCAGTCTGCCTTGCATTATGGATACCTGGAATCTTATATTTGAATTCTCTGAAGTACTTACCATAAGGCCTTAGATAAATGTTTGTTTTATTAAACTGAAATGCTATACATTCATGAGGTTGACTCTTTTCAGTACTTTAAGTTTTAAGAGTTGCTTTGAAAGGTTTTTTTTAACTCTTTCTCACCACAAGGAAATAGCTTAGTGGATATCTGCTGTAAGGTAGACAAAAGAGCAGTGTAAAATATTCAATCAATTCAATTATTGACTAAAAGTTGACGGTATTGTGGAAATAATTTATTTTAAAATATAAGTTTTTCAGAAACCACTAATAATATCAAGAAAAAAGTGAACATAAATTTTCCTATGAATCTAATATTTCAGAAACTCATTTAGGCTCTAAGGATTAGAGTATTTCATTGATACAGATACACATATTTTAACACTTTACTACTTCTGAAATGGAAATTCATCTTAAAATGAATTGCTGTTGACCAGGCAGCAGTCATAGCATAGTTGTCATTGCCTACACGTTCATGAACTTGATCATAGATGTTTATGTTGTCAACACTTCATTGAAGTTACTCGCACTGACAGTGCTACACATGTTGAGTTTGTCATTTGAAATGTCTTCAAAAAGATTATACTAGATTTCTTTGCAGAAAGGCAAAGAAACAGGGCTTTGTAAGATTTGATAAAAATCTATGTCTAAATAATTCTCAAAGAGCATTTTCATATGTGTACATAATAAAAATTCTAAATAAATAGTGTTATATCATAGTTTAATAGTGAATTTTTTTCTCATAGTATAGAAAATAATCATGTATCCAAAAGTAGATTGCATTTCAGAGATGCGAACACCCAGTAGTTTCTACCTCTGCTAACATAAAAATCTAATTTTATTTTTATATGGAAAAAAGGTTCTTAAGGAAAAATCAGTGTTAAGAGAAGTCCAGAAACCCTAACTATCACTCAGTGGATTTGCACATGAAATACATCAGCTGAGTATAACATAATTGCTTCACTTTGTTGTGTCAATTTTTCTCAAGTATTTCTAAAATTGAGTTGACTAAATACATCACAAAATTCCATTTCTTTCTGTTATAGCTTGAAAATACTGTATCGTTTCATTTTTTTCCTTTGTGCTAAAAATGCTGCCCTTAAAATAAATAAATAATATAAATAATTAACCTTGAGAGTTATTCTGATATTAAGGGAAAAAAAGTGGCAAGAGATTCAGAGAAGCAAAGTAGAGAGGTAGAAGTACACAAGCAACAGCTAGAAATAGATCCCTTATAAAATAATGAAATTAAACTGTTACAAGACCAATTTGAAAAGCACAGACTAATATTCATGTAAAAGGTAAATGAAAAACAAGAAAAGGATTGATAAAACCTCACCACAAGACAACTACCATAAAAGCAGAGGTCACAAACTAGCTGCCTACGGGCAGCATGAAGTCTGAGTATCTTTCTAACTACATAGAGTTTAGCAATTTTTAATTAGTTTCTCAAATTTAGAAGATTTTACATTAAAATATGGATTTTCAGCTTCTTTTGAAAAATCAGAATGTCTGATAACACTGAATTCACATTCCCACAAAGCAAGTGTGAACAGATTGGAAAACTGACTGCCATTTTTGGACAGGAATATACTCTCTAATTTGTTATAGTCTCTCCTCACCCTAGTTCTGCTTGTTTAAAACTTAGGAGCTGTAGAAGTTGCGACTATGGGATATTGCCTGAAATCATGACCAGTGAAGGACAAGCTATATGAGGGACCCTCGGAAGCAAGCTTATGGATTTCTGAAGTGGAAGTCTTAGAAAAACAGAGCCCAGATCAAAAGTCAATAACCCACACATCAAGAATGTTTTATCAGCAAAAGCAGTAACCGGTGTGATCATCAGAATAGCATCTACTGAGTTCTTAAAGTAAGTCAAATAACATGTTAAACACTTTGAAACTATTATTCATTCAACAAATTTTTGTATTTATTATAAGATGTGATGAGTCACAGAGATGCAGAGATAAAGTAGACCTACTTCACTATCTTTTTGGAGGTTACAGTATGATAACAGAGGCAGATATTACCCAAAGATCATACAAATATATATGGTATAATGTATGTATACATATATATATATAACATATAGTAGAGTACACTACATGTGTAGTATACATATACATAGGTATATATATTACATATCCTACTAGTATATCTATGCATTTATATACTGTATTTATATATTTACATGTGTATACAATTTATACATGTATGGTTTTCTTTAAGCCATATGAATTTGCTGATATTTGTCTGTATTTAACTTCAGAAATGGTCATTGCCTATGGTTCAAATTAATACATTTTAACTGAGAAGGCAGGCACTGCTTTTCCCCTATTCCCAGTCTTTCCTTCTTGTGTAGTGAGTTTCTAACGCTCTTAGTTCCCTACCTCCACCCACATACACACCCTGCCCTGTGATCGTGTAGTGACTTATTTATTTGGTGTTTTTGGAAGGGGGAAATGGCCACATGAGCCCTGCTCTTTCATTCCCTCTTTCTCACAGGGAGCCAGAATTCTGTGTTACTCTTCCAAGCTGTAAAACCTGTGGGAGGTTTGAATGTATCCATAGCTTCCAGAGCCTGGCATGTTGTCAAAAGCTAAGAAGAGTAATGTTTGATTCCTTCTCTGCCTGATTTCTGTCTATCTTTCCATTCATTTCAAAGTACCCCAACATTTGTCGTTTTAGGAACGAATGAGATTCTATGCAAGAGAATAATAAGGGGAAGGAATGGTTTTGTATGGTAAATCAGAAGATTCTTCTTTACAAGTGACGTTTAAACTGAGAAGTACAGGCTGAGTGGGAGTGAGCTTGTGTGCTGTGCGTGTGAGTGGGAGGACAGAGGTGTGTTCTAGGCAAAGAAGAACATTTGTAAAACCTCAGAGTTAGGAAAAATTGGGACTTTTTGAGGAACTGAAAGAGGGTCTGTCAGCTAGACAGTGAAGAAAGGACAAGATGAAGTTGAAGGAACAGGCAGGTACATTATGTACAACTGTATAGGCCACGTCTAGATTTGGGGATTTTATCAGAAGGTTGATTGGAAGTCATCAAAGGGATTGAAGCAGGAGAGAATGTAATCATTTCCTTATCTTATGTAATCTTCAAAATAACCCCTTGATGGAATGTATTATTATTATGCTCTTACGTCAGCTGTATAAACTGAGATGCAGAGAGCTTAAGTTGCAAATGTATTAGATGATAGCTAGCACATTCACATGATTCCAGGGACCATGCTTATTTTTATTTTTATTTTTTTCGCTAATGCAGCCTCCCCATGTTTAGAGAACTGCCTTGTTCAGAACCATGGTAGAGGGATGACGTGAAAAGCCAACTCTCCTGAAGAGGTGAAAACAATGCTTAGTAAGAAAAGCCAAAGCGAAAAAGGAGTCTTTTCAGTAAAACAGACTTCTAACAGGGACCATCCTTTTAATCACTCTTCTATTCCACCTATCCAAAAGAAGTACACAGTCTAATCTGTAGAGATTTCAAGGGTATATGTCTATTTGTAGACTGCAACTTACAAATAATAGATATGACTGAGTCACAGCTTTCTGAGGGATTTATAAAAATTATTTGATCCTTGTTATTTGATATCTCTGTGTTTAGGGACAATAAAATGGACAATCAAGTCGATTCATCCTTCTCGTTTCTACAGTAGAATCCTAATGTTAGGGAAAAATTCAGTTTTTAACTATGAGGTGCCTCTTTTGTATAATATAAACAAATTTAATATAAACAAATTTAATGATGAGGTGCCTCTTTTGTATAATATAAACAAATTTAATAATTTCCCCCAAACCAGGTAATTAAAAATAGGTTGGCTGAAGGGGAACAGAGGTTAAAAATGTCCCAGCCCTTCATAAAAAAGTGTTGGTATATTTGAGAATGAAGCTGCTAACTGCTAACCACTTTACTCTGTCTCTAACAGTGCCAGACATGGACACATGAGTTAAAAGTTCTTTCACCGTTGACCTCCTGTGCAGTTTGTACATTGCTTACTAAAACTTCCGCGCCATCCATGTCTGTTGTTCTTACTTTAGAAAACAAAGATCCATATATCCTGTTTATCTGTCTGAAAAGGTAGTGTTCTCAGTTTCTTTAAAACACATGTTTAGAAAAGGTATCTATTTGCCATTTGATCATTTTCTATGTGTGAAATATGACATACCATCTCACTTATGCTCCGCAGCAGGTGCACAGACCTGAGAAGACACAACTCTCAAGTTTGCACTTCCTTTACTCCACATGGTTTCTGTAGCATCCTGTGTAATGGTTTTATATTTTTTCCTGTGGAAACACTCATACCCACACTACTGCAATTTCAGCCTGGTTTAGCAATCAGAATACATTGTGTCTACCCAGTACATTTTGCAAGCATATAAAGGAGACTGTGGCAGTCATGCTTGAATAAACTTTGCTTTCTTTCACTTGTAAAGGAACTACTGCTCATGCATTCATTCAGCCATGAATGCTTGGCTTTTTCATTACAGTTACTAGGACACTATAAAAGGAAGGTTTCTTGGTTTTTTATTCATCTTCAGAAAAACAAGAAAATAAAACAGCCCTGGATGCAGTCACTTGCCTTGGGTAGGGACAATTTTTTGCCCTGGGTAGGGACAATTTTTTACTAAAGTAATATAAAAAAAAAAGGCACCAAGTTAATTCATTAGATTAGCTTCATAAGTGCAGAGTGCACTTTTAAATAAATAAACAAAACATTTATACAATCCTCAGATAGGTAAATATTTTATGGAACCAGCTGAATTCAACAGGGAACACTAAATACAAAGCACTTTAGTCTTTCTTCCATTGTCCCTTTCAAACTGTGCTTTTGGACTTACTCTACTCCTGCCCCTGAATGAAATATGAAAATCCTTAGATTTTATTAACTGTGTCAATGACAAGAACAGTCTAGTGCATGTAATAAAAAAGTCCAGTCTCATCTAACATAACAGACTAATTCCAGTATTATTCATTCAATATAAAACGTACTGTCCTCGGTCAACACTCCCTTTCCCACAAGTTTGCTTCAGGTTTAGAAGCCTTCCTTGGGGTGGTGGATAGGATTGGAAGGGTAGACTTTTTTTCCTCACTTCACTAGCTGCTGCATCAGACCCCTCAAGGTTCACATCAATGGGAAAAAGAGATGGAGAGGAAGGGTTATCTCTTAAATGATAGGTGCAGCTGTAATTTTCTGGCTCTCTCTCTCTCTCCTAGCTCTTGCCAACTCTGTCCCCACTTCACCCCTTGCCCCTCAACCACTGCTGGAGTCTGGACTCTACCTGCTGCTCCTGAGATGTTGGAAATTCTTCCTCTCAGCCAACGGCTTTTGACACCCTCTCCTCAGTCCCTTTTGGGTAATTAAATTTCTCTCTTTCAAAAGACTGAGTATCTACCTCAAACTTCTCTCAGACACTCCACAGCCTTCAGCAAGGTTCATAGACAGCTGACATTTACTGCAGATGTGTGGACTGTTGTCCTACCTCCTTCAAAGCTGAAACTCAAACTACATTATGTACTACAACTAACATGACGAGAATAGTGGATAAGAGCCTATGGCCAATTACATCATTTGGTAGAACAAATGACAAAAGGAACATGCTACTACATCAACAAGGCTGGGGTCTTGCATTTTTGCGGGAGTGCATGCATGTGAGCATGTGTGGGTGGTCATATTTATTAAATATTACCTGTATGTATTAATATTGGGGTCATACTTATCAACCCACAGGCAAGCTCAGTATAAAAACCCTCTCAATCCTCACACCAACTCTATGAATCAGATTCCACTATTAGCCTCATTTTATAGATGAGGTACTTAGGCGTTTAAGAGTTTAAGTAACTTACTCAAAGTCACACACTTTGAAAAAGTTACAGCTGGAGTGCAAGCTTAGTATCACTGTCAGATGTATAGGCCTAGCTCACTGTAATTACTACATGGGGCCACCTCCCCTTGGGCCTAGAGTATTATTAAGCAGTGACTGGAACTAGGCTATTAAAATGGATTCTTGCATCTTTAGCGAAAGGTTTGCCCAGAAAACAGACATTAACAGCAGCTTTCATCTCTGTGTTATTGATGGAAATCTTTCACTGAGCGAGGTGTATCTTGGGTACAGGCCTGTACATGACTGTAATCATCCCATTAAACAATACAAAACAATAACAACCCAAGTCTTCAAAGTAGTCCACCCACTCCCTCACATACCTTCTTGCATATTGTATCAATAATACAGCCAACAATGTCCTGATTCAAATTTCTTCTGACTGTTAATGAAATTTGTAGTTTATTTAGTTATAATATCTAGGACGCATGCATTTCGAATCCTAGTTTTCAGGTTCCTTGTGGCAACTTTGAACATTGAAGAGAATCTGAATACTCATGATAACTTGTGAGGAAAAAAATGGGTTCAGTCAATAAAATTACCAGGCAGGTCATCCACAAGCCACATTAGTAACATGATGAATTCAGAGCAAGTGGATAAGCCCTGAAAGAAATTAAGGTTCTTGGCCATTAGGCCTAGAGGGACCTCAGTGGCAAGATTCAGCAGAGGAAGAGAAAGCTTAAGTCGGGCCTGAGGACAGGCCCTAGAAATAGTCATTATTTTAATGCATAGTGTCTAAAGCGGTTAAAGAAGGAAGGTATAGGGGCAAGAAAGCATTTGACTAATGATTTAATCTGATGGGATGGTTATGCCAACAGAGAACCCATTCAGCTCTCCAAGGCCCTGCTTAAGTCAATCACAGAATTAACATTTCCAGACTAGGGTTTCATAAAAGGTCTATATAATGCTTTATGAAAACAAGAGCTACTTTACCAAGTAAGCTTGGAAAATGCTTCAATCAATGCTCTCTCCTAGAGATTTATGACACACGTTATCATATTAAAGGCTTCACGGGACTTCTGCAGAAAAGAAACCTGCTTAACTGTGTTTAACTTAGCATTTCCTAAATTTATTTGATCAGGAAAACATCCTTTTGTGTAACACTTTTAGTTTTTGGACCCACTTTCGGAACTTTTAGAAAAGCTAATCCAGTGTAATTAGGGAACCCCGAGAACCCTGTGTCTGATAGGTATGCTCAAAGATTACTGACTATTGCTTCTTGTAGCAAAACTATTGAGAATTTTTTGGTGGGCATGGTTTGAAGAAATAATCTTTAAAATGTCACTAACATGCATACATTCTAGACATCTGTTCCAGGTCCATAGAATTCAAGCTGGAAAGAGGGTTGACAAACTTGAATGGAAATTATAGAGCCTCCAGGACACAGGCTTCAACATACGGTCTACCTACCTTTTAATGAAAATGAAATAAGATGTCCCTATGGATAAAGTTAAGGTTTTTACTTAAAAATCAATTATAGAATCCCATCCAACTGACAACCAAAAAGTAATAAAGATCACTAAGTACTATACCATAGAAAAATTTAACCTAGGAAATGTGTGGATGGTAACAAATACTCATATGAGCTTCAAAAGACCTCACTGACGTGCTCTTATGACATATAACTAATTTAGTTTAACTAGTGATGTAACTTCCAAAGAAACTCTTGAAATAGTTATTTGCCAAAAATATATATATATAACTTAATGGGTTGACGTACTGCTCTAATATACTAGCTAATATTTTTGAAGGCTTACATGGATTAAATATATTAATCCTCATAGCAACCTACATTGTATAGAAGGGAAGCAAACCTGAGGATAAGAGACTTTCAGTCATTTGCTCAAATTCATATTGGTGATAGGTAGTTGAGCTAGAATTACACACTCTATTCAATAGCCTAGTATAAGATTTTTATATACTTGGGATTTTATGAGTTAGGATACTTGTTTGAATATAGTAACAAAGGCCAAAATAACAGTTACCTAAATGAGATTGAAGCCTATTCCTCTCTTAGTTCACATAAAAGTAGTTCAGAACTGGATAAAGCACTTTCAATCTTTATTAACATGTGGCATATATCTCACGGCTGAACATGGCTGCTCTAGCACTCACCATCAGATCCACATCCCAGCTAGTGGGAAGGGAAGAAGAAAAAAATGTACAATGTACTCTTTTATAGGCCAGACCTAGAAGTTGCCCATTACTTTACTCATATCCTCTGGACTAGAGCTTAATTAAGTATTTATACTTAGCTCCAAGGGAGGATGAGAAATGAAATCTTTATTCTGGGCATATATGTGATCACTTAAAATTCCAGTTGCTATTATTAAAAGAATAGGGGAGAATGCCTATTTTGGGGAAAACTAGCAGTTTTTGCCACAGAGTCATTAGCTACAGCTAGTTAATTAGAGATCCTTCAAAAATTTTGTTTTGGGGCTTCCCTGGTGGCGCAGTGGTTGAGAGTCTGCCTGCTGGGGACGCGGGTTCGTGCCCCGGTCCGGGAAGATCCCACATGCCGCGGAGCGGCTGGGCCCGTGAGCCATGGCCGCTGAGCCTGCGCGTCCGGAGCCTGTGCTCCGCAACGGGAGAGGCCGCAACAGTGAGAGGCCCGCGTACCGCAAAAAAAAAAAAAAAAAAAAAAAAAAAAATTTTTTTGGCTTTAGGATAGTTAATATTAGGCAATCTTTTCTGCTAGAAATTGAATAACAGGGCCAGTTGACTGAAATGGTGTGGAGTCTGAGTCAAAAAAAACTTCTTTCTTCACAAGGATGGGAGAGAGTTGATCTTTCTGTTATCATGATAGAAGATATGTCCAACTTCTTCAAAAGTATTATAAAGTCATTGAAAATTATTGTCCTATCAATCTAGAGATCAAAAATACTCACCATGTCTCTATGGTGCCGTTAAGATGTAGACTGTGTTAAAGTATAAAGGGTCAACGTTGAACTCATGCAGAAAATCCCCAAATAATACATGTCTGTCTACAAGGGTCAAGGAATAGTCACTAAGGCTAATAATAGTCTCATTTATTCCTACTGGATTAAATGGATCATAAATAAGAAAACTAAATATGAGTATGAGTAAAGTGTTATTTACCAGTTAAAAGTCACATCATAAGAAATAAAGAATATTTAGCCTAACTGAATATATATGTGAAAACCATCAAGCTACCTTTGAGATTAACTTGGACACCATGTGAGAGAAAAATCTACATTAAAGCAATCCATTCCAAACTACATCAGGATACAACACATCCAAAAATTCTACAGAAATGCTTATTAAGAACCATTTTCCTTTGGAAAAAAAATCTGAGAAATCTATGGAACCACAGAGAAATTACTGCAACTATCACAAGTAAATGGCTCAGTTTTTAAAGACTAATATTTTCCCACATTTTGCTTGTTTTAACTAATAAACACTAGCATATAGTGAATTTATCACTTTGACAGAAATAAGCCAGTCTTAAAAAATCCTGTTTTCATATGGCTTCCTCCTATATAGAGTTCTGATTTCTTTTAAATTTTGTATTTTCATTAACCTTTCTTTTGTTTTTTTACCTTTTCAAATATTTTCCCAGGTATTCACTTTTATTGAGAAGAGCATTGCAAATATCCACACCTTACTTTTGTTAGTACTTTTTAACTTTCAAATCCCTTTCATATGCAATTTTCATTTACTCCTTGGAACTAATGCATATTAATGCAAAGTATAATGTTTTCTTAGAAATCTCTGAAGCTCAACACATTTCTTAATTTTCTCTTGTTTAGTGAAATCCAGGGGTTCTGATTTTTTATCTTTTTCATTGATGGAAGTTCTTGTACTTAGTGGCAACAAAGCAGTAAGTGTAACTACTACAATTTTTCTAGTAAGTTCTTTGCATCCACGAATACAATTTCAAGGAATGTAGGCCTTGAGTTTCCTTGAAGATCATGTACACACAGCAATATTTTTCAACAAATAAGGGAGAAATTCATTCTTTTTAAATGTTCTAAAACTTGGAAGAAATTTTTACATTGAATCCTAAGAATCACAGGCCATGCAAGTATTTTTTACATTTGTAGCGGTGGTCCTAGATTAAAACTTAGGTATTTTCACCATTGGATTTAGGTAAGTCTGGACATACCAGGAGGTTCTATGCTAGCAGTTTTGAAAAGCATTTTGCAGCAGAAGACTCCTTTGTACAAATGAAATCTTCAGAGGAAAGGAAAATAAACGAGATAAAACAGATGATACTCTGGCTGAAGTTGGGCAGGCATGGGGGTGGGGCCTCTTTGCCTCTGTGGGGACGTGGGTAATTCTAAGCAATTCCCTCTATCAGTGACACAGATTACCTTGCAGCTCAACCCCATGAAATGGACTGTAAAAGTGGAAGCTTCCCTACATGTCTAAAAGATACTGAGAGCCCAACACAAAAGTAACTTGTAATGTACATCAAAGAAAGCAGCCCTAGAGAGTGGAGGTTATATATATATATATATATATATTTTTTTTTTTTTTTTTTTTTGCTTTACGAGGGCCTCTCACTGTCGTGGCCTCTCCCGTTGCGGAGCACAGGCTCCGGACGCGCAGGCTCAGCGGCCATGGCTCACGGGCCCAGCCGCTCCGCGGCATGTGGGATCCTCCCGACCGAGGCGCGAACCCGGTTCCCCTTCCTCCCGGACCGAGGCGCGAACCCGGTTCCCCTGCATCGGCAGGCGGACGCGCAACCACTGCGCCACCAGGGAAGCCCCAAGAGAGTGGAGGTTATATTATGATGGATATTTTAGGAGCAAGGGGTGGGCACAGTAGATTGAGGGGCAGAATGAGTAGAATGGCTTGCCATATTTGGATCTGCAGGGAGAACCTCACCTTCAATGCCTATCAGCAGGACCTAAGTTTCATAGCTTTCAAGGCCTTAGCAGTAGACATCATAAGGAACTGGGAAGAAGAAAAACACTGCAGATGCCCCAGAGTGGCTGATAGGATGTTTCTTGAGGACATTTACAACATACTTTAGAAACACTCGTAAATACTTGAGGGGAAGAAAAAGGCAAGGAAGAAAATATAAGCCCCGCTTTACTTGCTGGAAGCCATGTAATAGTGATGGTAACAGAGTCCAATGAGTAAAACAGAATTCACATCAAGAGTTTCAACAAGGAAGATTTAATGCAGGGAATGATGATGTAGGCTTTGGGGGCCTTCAGAGCAAAAAGGGAACACGTGGGTGAACCTAGAGTTAATAAGGATAAGCAACTACTACCCCAAGGGCTCTGGGAACAGAAGGGAAAAGATAGAAGTTACCAGAGTAGCAGCTTACAGGTGGGGCCTCACAGAGTGGAGGCTCAGACCTCTGATCAGGAGTCCCCCTTGGCTGGTGCTGGTTTCTCTAAGGCATGTGATGAAACTTATTTTGGAAGTGCCAAAAGTAGTGGGAATAAAGAGTCACTTTGCGGGTAGATTACTGCGGACAGACAGTGCTGAGAGAAAAAGCAAGAAAGAGGAGGGAGGTCCTCTCTGCTCTTCCTGCCCCATCCCCCCATCCCCTGAACCAAATAGAACATCAGCTGGCACAACTACCATACAGAAGCATATGGAAGGATACATTTGTGGCAAACCAAAATGGACAAACAGAGCAAGCACAGAAAAGAACTGTGTACGACTATAATTATGGACCTATATTTTTTTTCCCAGGTTGGTGTGACAGCACCATTGGTGACATATTTTTTCCATATTTGATTCTCTGTTGTTCAAAATTAAAGCTGAAAAGCATAAAAGAGATAGTGTCTCATAAAATTACTCTCAGAAAAAAGTTTAATATAAATTATGACAAAGCCATAATTTTTGGAAGATATTTTTCAACATTTAATTTTATATATTGAGAGAGTAATATTAAATTAGCACCATTCAGTATCTTGAAGATGTATTTTGCAGGGAGTTTTAGACACATTTGAAATTATTTATTATTAGGGGCTTGACTGGTAGATAATGCCTTCTCTTAAATTTTCTTGACTAAAGTGTTATCCTCTGCTTTTTAGGACGCAAAAATCTGGGATCCCAACAAGGTACATTTGTAGGTGTTCATATTTATTTAATTTTTTGGACAAAATTTTTGCCCCACATATCACACACTGTAGGATGTTTATCTATTTAAAATATAATAATAATAATAACTTTTTGAATATACACCATGTGGCAGATACTGTTAAAACACTTGGAAAACTATAAGTGAGTTACTTTAATCTCAATAACTTCTGGTCAAATTTTCTTCTTGCATATTTGAAACAGATGGATAATGTTTGCTTTAATCCAAAACACAGGACATTGGACTCTGAAGGCTGTCTGTGTAGACAATCCCTAGGCTAGGCCTAACTTGCCCATTCTTTCAATAGATGTTTATTGCACCGTTACTCTATCAGTCAGTGTTCAGGCAGGGGAGGAGAGTCGCTATGTGTTCTAGGAAAAGGAATTTATTATAAGAAATAGACTTTACAATTGTGGGAGGGGCTGGGGAAGTAAAAGTCTGGAAGGGAGGGTTTAGAAGATCAGAGAAGTTAGCAAGCAAGCAGTCTGAGAAGCCAAGTACATCCCATTCCTAAATTAGAACCGTAAAAGGGGATTTCATGGGGAGCTTTATGGAGAGTTGTGCTTTCTGTGGAGGACAACCAACTCTGTGGATCCACAGCCAAGTGTTTTGGGGTATACATGAGGTCACTGTTGATCTTCAGGGCCAGTAAGCTGCAAGGAGAACAGCTGGCAGAGCAGAAGAGAACTAAGACACATTGGAACCCACTGATCACAGCTTCATCTGTCCATCATCTCATCTGGCTGCAGAATAACTTTCAAAGTAATGTCTGCTGCATCACTTCCAATTTTCAAACCTCTTGCAGGTTCTTCTTTTGGCTAACTCTATAGGTAGGGTGACCAAATAGGTGAGGGGATTCTGGAAAACATAGTTCTCAATTTAATGAAGATGATGTAATAATCCATCACAGCCAGTCCATGCAAGAAACTCATTAGGCAATCTTCTGTAAAATGGGAATAATAACAGGGTGTTTGTGATGGTGAAATAACATAATGCATGTAAACATTCTAATAGTGTCTGCCACATGGTGAATATTCAAAAAGTGATTGTTATTATTATATATTAAATAGATAAACAAATATAGAAAGTAGGATGATTAACTCTGCTCAAGGTAAATTAAGGCCATTATATGTACATCGTTTTGGTGGCCATGAGATCTCCAAGGTCCCTTGGATCTCTGACTACTGAGAGTATAACTAACTAATGGACCCAGCTGCTAAGCTTTGCTGAATTCTCTTAGGGCCATGCCTTCCCACTGGTCTCCAGCCAGTGACTGAGTGTGGCAGCAATACTAAGGCAGGTCTGCTCCTGGGAGACCAGAAATTCCTCTCACTGTAGAGACTTTGGCTCAAGACCTACCAGATGACCATGATGAACTTTCTTTAGAACTGCAAGAACCATCTAGAATCAATACTTCTCTCTTCCCTCCCTCCCTCCCATCCTTCCTTCCTTCCTTCCTTTCTTTTTCACCCAAGGTCAGACCAAGCCTCTCCCAGCTCCCTCCCCCTTTCTCTCATTGGAAGTTCCCGTGAATACATTTCTAGCATGTTTAATCCGGTACTGGTATTTGCTTCTTGGAGGACATGGAGTAACATGAGTGCAAAAGAAAAAGGTCAGTACCCTAAGAAAATAAGATCTAGCACCAAAAAGTGAAAAAAAGGAAAAATTAATAAACAGATGATTAATTTAGAAAAGCTGACCTTCATAATCTTGTTACACCACCAAAAAAAAAAAAAAAAAGCTGCCTGGGTATTAATTCTAGATTTCCTTGTTTACAGAGTTTCAAGATAAAAGTTGCTTTGTTTTTTTTTTTTTACACAGAGTTTATGTAGTTCATATACCATGCCCTAACTCACAGAAGCCAGGCTGTGATGGGGAGTCCTCTAATTAGAAGGGGAAAATTCTCTTTTCCTGAGACCACACTGATGAAGACCCAGAGAAGCCACTCCCATTTCATATTTCCCTACCTTCTTGTTCACATCCACTGGGCTTTTGGCTGGAATGAAGCTATCACTTGGAGAGTATCCTGTGAAGGGTATCAGCCTTTCCCAGGTCCCAGGAATCCAAGTAGGTAGTGAGACATTTGCTCCTGCTGTTTACAATGTAGCATTGAATGGACAGGCATCTATTCTCGTCCAAAGCACAGCTGATATAATATTTGAATAAAACTGTAGGGGATGTTAAAAGATAAACTGAGGCATATTAAAAATTTTAAGAGTTTATATGGGCAAAAATTGACTCAAGTCAGGGGGTGTCAAATCACAAGTGGTTAGGAGCACTCCATAAACAAGAGCCAGGGAAAGACTTATGTAAAGAAGTGCAGAAGCAAAGAAAGGAAATTATTCAATAGGCTATAGTTTAAAACTTAGTTGGCTATTTGTGATTGGTTGTCCTTAGCTTTTTGATTTCATAAACTTGAGGCATATACAGGCTTAGATTTGGGCTGGCTTATGTAGCCACCATGGCATTAGAGCCCCCTCAATCTATTGGCCTCCTTCTTTAATTTAACAGAGATATGCTAATCCTCATTTCTTCAACTGCTTTAACCTGTATTCCTGCTTCAATAGAGGTTATCAGTAATATGCATATCTAAGTAAATACTTAATTGTCCTAAAGTCAATTCTTTTCCCATAATATAATGTTCCAATACTTTGACTAAATTTGATACAAGAACCATGAAGAAATTTTGATACTTTTTCAAAGCCTCTTTTGGAGAACTTGTTCATTATTTTATTCCTCTTTACATAAATATCTATATGCTAAAATCATCTAGGATTCACTATTAGAAGTGTTTTCTACCTTCTTTCATTTAAAAATGAGAACAGTAGACTTCATCCTGCCATGGCCTTGGTGGCCAGGAAGCTCAATGTTAAGTTCAATGCTTAGGAATGATCTTATCTCTTTGACAGTAATTTATTTTCTTTTTTTCCTTGAATGATTTCTAATTTTTCTGGTTTTATTTGTAATTATCATATATTCATGAGTTTATTTTAAGTACCCTAAAATATTTGGATTTTGGTGGGGAGGGAAATACACAGGCTATAAAATTTTAAATACTGTATATATTCCAAATGTGCATCTATTTACAAAAACACGCTCAGGAAATGGACCCTAGTCAAGCATTTTCTCTCAAATTAGATTTGAATGTTATATATCACATAATGAGCCTTTTAAAGCTCCCAGAACTCAAAATTCCATCCAGTGGTTTGACGTCATGAAAATGAATCCTTCACCAGTCAAAAAGAGCTAATTCATTATGGGAAAAAAAAAATGATGCTAAAAAGACCTACAAATGTCTTAGTCATTATAGTAGTTTTGTGAATCTATAACCAGTTTAAAAAACACTTTTTTTAAATACATTGTATAGAACAGATACTATCAACAATGGAGAATACTCTTAGTTATTATTTGGAATTAGAGGAATCTGTTTTGTTTCAAGCATAACTGTTAGCAATTACTTTATTCTAGCAGTCAAGATAAACAAAGCTATCAGATCTGAAAGAATTTGGTATTAACTTTATTGTGAAATATCAGATAGTCTTTACATGATGCAACAGGTGGGGAACTGGTCTTTTACCTGTAGCATGAAGATAAACTCCAAACAAAAATACATAATAAAGGCAGATTATATAGTATTAGAAATTATTTATTTAAGTTTATCTTAAAAAGTTTGCCAGCTAGCCTCTCCTAGTAATCTAAGCTACATGAACAGGATATAAGTCACACACTTTAACATCAGCTACATGAGGGATGGGACTTGTGTCTCGCAGTGCCTAAAAAGAAGACCTGACACACAATAGATGCTTAGTAAACATTTGTTAAATGAATGAATATGTTTGTAAGTTATCTTGCTCAATTTAAGGTTTAGAATGGAAGTAATTAGCACGCACAAAAATGGATGGATTTTATTTATCCACAATGCATGGAACACATTTTAGAATGTGTGTGTTATTATATATGTATATTTAGATGTCAGTGATATTTCCGGTCTAGTACACAGTCAAGGTGGTTGCTGTTGTTTTCTTCTAAAATACTAAAAATGAACTCTCAGAAATCCCTTGGGTGTGAGCTTACAAAGTGCTACAAGCTCTACTTCATCTTGATATTGAGGCTCTCCAAAGAACATACCTCTCAAAACCTCAAAAGGAAACAATATTTTACGTAGGAGACACAATCAGTCACAGCACAAAAGCAGCATTTCTCTGAAGATTTACGAGAGCTCCAAAGGCTTTGCATCTGAAAATTCAGCTGAAAGGGGCTAGAAGTAATTACCTGATATTGTATACCATTTTTGTATCCAAGAAAATCATTTGAGAGTAAACAGGGGAAAACTGTCATGTTGGCCATTAACATAGAGTAGTAGAAATCCCAGGATCCCTAAGAGAAGCTCGTGTGAGAAAAACCATTTCTTTCAGTGCCTTGAATGTTGTAGGTCAGAATGCAAAGTTTTCTCTGGGCCAACCAAATTCAATTATCCACCAGCCTGAAAGTTTCAAGAATTGAGCAGAAAAACCTCACTGCTAAAAATAAGTTGATATATAACCTAGAGGATTTTTTTTTTTTTTTTTTGAGTTCAAGACGGCTGCTTCACAGTTCTTATCCCCACGGAAACAGAATGTGCTTGGTCTCACTAGATGGTGAGTGAAACAACGACCTCCCTGTTGCTGGAGCTGCATCCCTGGGGATGGTTTCACCAGGAAGTTCTCCTGACTTCTGCACTCTTGGTTCACCTGTGGTTCCACTGTTCTTTCTGCAAGCTGGGGACTTTGCAACAGTTTTGACGTTGCATCTGAGGATGTCTCAGGTTATTTATATTTAACATCCACCATTCCACTTGCCTGCCTGTGCTATTTGCTGTGTCTTCCTTTTGCTTTCCTTGTCTAATCCATAGCACACACTCTTTAAAACCCTGTTTAATACATGGCCAGTTTACTCTTTAAATTTGTGGTTTCCTTTGATCCTTATCAAATGCAATGTTTAGTCACTCCTACTAGATTTTTAAGATCCACAGGAAGAAGAGCTGTCTTTTAAGCCACCCAGAGGATTAGGTCAATGCTTAGCATATCATAAACCCATAATATTAATTGATGGGTGGGCAAATGTCTCACATCAGTGTTCCTTTCTCTGTAATATGTAGATGTACAGGTCAATTGTCCTTATATTTATTCAACAGAGATTTGGTCATAAATACCTGGTTTCTATCCAGTAGATTATCACTGATCTTGTCTTGCTGCTTGTGCTAGTCATGGCTCACAAGTGATGCTGATTAAGGTTGCCCCCAAATGGGTCACAATATCTATTATTGGCCTAAATTTCACAGCCAAATTGTAGGGAGGGTATCACTACTACCACATTGAAATAGTTAACATTGTAGGGAAGCTGAAGCTGAATCCACATAGCAAACTTTCTCAAGAATTCACTTTCCCTATTATATTCTGCTTCTTTATTTTGTATCATACAAAAGGGCATTGCCACAGCTGCTGGAGTAAGTAATGGCTCAAAACATCAGTCTTCAAGGTCATGCAAATACACTACTGTTTCTTCCTTTGGACAAGGATAAAGTTATCAACTTCAGCAAAAATCCCCTGTATACTCAAAAATAGCCCTACCATGGATCACCTCTTCCTCTCAAAAAAGCATATTAAAGATAGTTTCTACCTTTTTTTTAAAATTCCTAGCATGTCCCCTGCTACCTCTCCTTGAAGCGCTCCACTTTCTGCGTTCTTAAGAATAAGGTTGCTTTCCAGGTTTTAAGATTACAACTTGTTGCTGAAATGAGAGTACGCGAAGTACAATAAAATATTTAGGAGTCTAGTACTTAAAAAAACAAACAAACTAGAATTTCTTAATGAGAATATTTTGAATATGTAGAAAATGCATATTTAAAATCTTCCAGCTTATCTCAATAAGCTAAACTCTGAGGGCCCCTGTACTTCCAGTTATTGGATTAGTAATTCTCAATTCTTTAGAAATTGCTCCATCTTTACTATTTTAAGCTATCATTAACATTTTGAAGTTTTGTTTCGTTTTGTTTTGCGGTACGCGGGCCTCTCACTGTTGTGGCCTCTCCCGTTGCGGAGCACAAGCTCCGGACGCACAGGCTCAGCGGCATGTGGGATCTTCCCAGACCGGGGCACGAACCCGTGTCCCCTGCATGGGCAGGCGGACTCTCAACCACTGCGCCACCAGGGAAGCCCCATTTTGAAGTTTTAAAAGATGAAATTGTGGTTTTTAAAAGTACCCGTACAGAGGACTCAGTTCTTCAATGGATGAATACATTACTTCTCTTGTACAATGAAATAAAAGAAGTCCTCTGGTCTTGATCATTCTGGAATATTTCTCCTAGTACCACCAGTCCCTCTTAGGACATGAATAAGGCACTGAGGGATTAACTTCTTCAAAACACAAGGAAGCCACTTCCCATACAGAGGCACTGATTTACTGTACCATTCCGTATAATCAAATGAATTCATATAGCATCTTTACTGAAATGCAATTAAATCATTAACCCCCAAGCACCTGGTTTATTTTCTAGGAGCAAACTTAGACTTTAGAAAAGTGCAAACCAATTTAAGACTAAGGAGAGATCACAACCATATATTTGCAGCAAAAGGGAGTTTGAGAGAGGTGTTGGGGAGGACAAATTGGACTATACTATATAAATTAGAGTTTTCTTACCCCCATCTCCACCTGGACAAAATGGTACATAGCATTCACTACCTATTACGAGTTTTGCTTTTAAACCAAAACTAATATTCTGAAGCAATATCTAAATATATTAAAAAGTATAGACCTGATTTTAAGACCTGCTTTTCAAACAGCACTTTTAGCGTCTCCGTAGGTAGCAGCCAAGAGTTAAAAAACGACCCTCATCTTGTGTTAGATAATACCACAGAGAGTATTTCTAACTTCAGCTTTAGCTTCTATCTACTGGTTAGACCTATTTAAATTTCCTAACCTGTTTAATGAGCTCCAAAAATAAATGTATATTATAGAGAAAACTGAAACACACTCACTCTTTACAGAGAAATGACACAGAGAGGGCATTTAGGCAGTATGTGACCTAAATAACCCAAAGCAGATTTAATTCAATATGGGAGCCTGGGATTAATTACACTGGGGCCATTATCTGGGTCTACCAGCAACTGTAACAGCATCTTTAAAAGGTGACACAATCCTGGATCATCTGTGCCCTAACAAAGACTGAGCCCGTCTTGGGAAAAGAAATGAATTCATTTCTGTTCTCAATTTTTTTTTTAATCAAATGAAGTTTCCTTAACATTTTAAAGCTAGTTATAAATTAAGAAATGAATCAATAAAAAGCAAAATGATGCATTTCTGACAGTGCTCAGAAAAACAGATAAAACTGTTCCCGATGATAGCACTTCACTGTGTAGACCTAATGCACAGGCTGAGAAGTACCTGGAAAGGCATTCCATAGAAGCTTCAACTTTACCATCACAGATTCATTCTTTAAAAATTCAAGTAATCCTGGTGAGGAAGTACACACCTGCCAAGACTCTAGCATAAATGGGTTTATCCAAGTGATTTTTGGCAGACGATTCAAGGCAGCAGACGAAAAACAACAACATGGAAGATATGCTTAAAGGGAGAGGTGGGGGGGGAAGCAGGGCCAGAAAGGAGATGCCAGTGATTATTTCATAATAAAAATGCTTGCCTAGGGCCAGCTATGGTTGTTCCTCCCACCATCTACCACTCACTGAAATGCTAGGGTGCCCTGAACCTGCTGATGAGAGCAATGAGGAGGGGAAGTGAAGCAAAAAAAAAAAAGGTTGGTAACAGTTTTCAGATATCAGACCTGGTTAATATCTGTAGTGGATACAAATAATTTAACACAGCAGTTGATAGCGTAAGATCAAATGTGTCAAGATAACAATGGTCTAAGAGGAGAGAAAGTTGTGGTTCTAAGGAATTCGACACTTTCCATTTGTAATGAATTTTACTTCTGAGCAACAAAGACACATGAGGATTCAATGTGTATAATATCTTTCTCTGAGTAATGATGGACACTGGTGGGGGGAGATCCTGAGGTGGTCTCAGCTCATCCATATTTAGTTAGAAGAGTTCAGTTACTTCTGAAAAGCAGCAAATTGGGCACCACTAAGCATCCTTTCCCCACTTTATACAAGAGTGTCCATGATGCTCAGGGTACAGTTCATGCTGAAGAATTTGTTTCTTGCAAATTTATTTTTGCAGTATGAGGAATAAGACTTCTGATCATCATTCAACTTTCAAAGAAATGAGTCTTGGTATGATATGTCCAGGAATAAGGTCTCTAAGAGATATCAGAGTGTGGGTAGAAGGACATTCTGTGGAGGTGAGGTCTAGAATAGCACAGTCCTATTCCTTTGGTAGATTTCCTTGTGACTGTCCAGAGGAAAGGAGAGAAACCGGAGGTGAACTTAAAGGTACATGTAGTGTCAAAACATTATCAGACCCTTTTACTTTTTTTTTCTTTCTCCTTTAAAAAAAATTTTTTTTTCTTCTTTCACCTATTTCTTCTTTCTCTTTGCCAGAACTATGCTTCAAATTTCTAATCACACCCTGGTAGAGGTCAAGCCATGAGGAAGGTATAGAAACACATTCTCAATGCTGGGATACCATGCAGTGCACAGTAGCAATGCATCTGACACACCCTCATTTGAGAATCTGTCTCTGAAAATTTTGGCAGAGAAGACGACTGTCTAGTTTTCATTTCACATGAAAATTTACTTCACTGGTTTCATGTCATAGGCCCGTGACTGTATAAAGAGTCATAGTTTTCATAAACACAACAGTGACTCAATAGAGAAGGGTTGCAAACTATAATCCAAACACTGATAGTAATTTCAGAGGCCACTAATGTTAAAAAGAGAGCTTCTGCTATCCAAATAATTCAATAACACAGTTCCTGACAACCTTAACAGACCATTTTTCTTATATAGTGACTGTAGAACGTGCCAATAAGAACTTTCAATACTAAACTTTCAGGTATGACAAAACATATCAAAATCAATAATTACCATAATCTCTTGGTAAAGATTGGGAATTTGCTTAAACACAAAGGAATGAAACTATCTCTGCAAATATGTCTGCTATAGTTTTTAAATCTGGTGACTTAGTTTCAATCAACTCCTTTACTTCTACTTCTCATTAAGACATAAAAATGGCAAAAATGAAAGATAAGTCTCAAATCTATGAGTAAACTGTTCCATCACCATTTTTGTTGGCATAATTTTTAAATGAGTTTTTCAGTTTTAATTTGTATGTAAACCATTAACAAGGAGTTAGTTGCCTATGTGGACCTTATTTGGAGCCCAATTTTTAAAACTTGTGCAAAAAATAAAGCATTTGTAACTTTTGAGACCATTGGAAATTTGAATCCTGATCAAGTATTTGATGATAGTAAGGAATATTTTTATTACTTTTTTAGGAGAATATTATGATGATTTTTTTTTAAAGATTTGATTTTTTATTTATTTTTGGCTGTGTTGGGTCTTTGTTGCTGCGCGTGGGCTTTTTCTAGTTGCAGCGAGCAGGGGCTACTCTTCATTGTGGTGCATGGGCTTCTCACTGCAGTGGATTCTCTTGTTGCAGAGCACGGGTTCTAGGCGCGCGGGCTTCAGTAGTTGTGGTGCGCACGCTCTAGAGTGCAGGCTCAGCAGTTGTGATGCACGGGCTTAGTTGCTCCACAGCATGTAGGATCTTCCCGGACCAGGGATCGAACCCGTGTCCCCTGCATTGGCAGGTAGATTCCTAACCACTGTGCCACCAGGGAAGTCCCTATGATGATTTTTAAAGAAGAACTTGTGGGTTGTTTATTACATTTCATCATTATCTTAGTCATCAAATATTTGTTGACCTTCTGTTATATCAGGAGCGCTGTGCTCTAGATGAAGTATTTGATATCGGGCCGTTACCAGGTGGTAATTATTCCACCTCTGTTTGAATATCAGGTCCAGCCCATTTGACTGCTTCTAACCTAAGTTCATTCTTGAACACTTGCTACTGAATTCCAGGCATTTTCAATGATAAATTACTCATTATAAAGTCAATAGAATATGTGTTAACTGTTCTGAAGTAACCCATTTAATATGACGATGTTATGTCAACTTTAACATCACTGCCAAAGGACCTGTAGTAAATGTAACATTGGGCCTCAGTTCTTTTTAAATATGTGAATTTAGTTTATCTCAAAGTAATACATACATATACAGATAGATTTTTTTAAAAAATAAAATAATATGACAACACTTTGAGGAGAAGCGACATATCCTTGCCCCTTGCCCTCCTTCCAACCCAAGTACCCAAGGATCTGCCAATGCCCTCCAGCCAAAGGCCACCAGGAGCACACCTGTAATTTAACAGGTAGGGCTTATTACTCATTTCAGTGAGGGAGAACTCACACCATGGGGAACCTCAGTTAAATGGTGTTAAAAGGGACTTACTATTATAGGATTGGGCTTTGGTGGTGAGATTTTGGGAAAGTTTCCTACCCTGGATTAGATAGATGCTGTTTAAAAGTGGGGACGATGCTATGATTGGGTATCTCAATAAATCTTACCTATAGGGATGGAAGACTAGAAACATGCTCAAGTTAGAGTTGGTAAGAAGCAGACCTCACTCATATTAGTTGGAATCTGGAGATGTTTAGTATTTTGTGGTTTGCATAATACTCATGTCTTACCTGGGTTTAGACCTGATAATAGAATGGTCTTTATTTTGCCTTGATCCATCATAGTTACAGAGTAACCTTGCCTGGTATTGATGTTCTGTGAAATTCTTTTGTTCAACAGGAAAACACTAAGGCTTAGCTGTGTGTCAGGCCAGCCCACAGCAACACCAAGGCCTCACTGGTAGTACTGGCCTTGCTTCTACAGGTCAGGAGTTGCTTTTCTCTTTTCCACATCTTTTCCTAGAGGCAATCATACTCAATTTTTTTTTTAGCAGTTTCTTCTTGGAACTTACCTCCAGATTCCTGAATATTAATTTCCTTTTATATTGAAATATTTGATTTACTTTTAAATACTGACTTCCTCCTGTAGAAATAAGGCTTTTGCTCTCATATCCACCCTACAATACTCATTCTCCACATCCATGCCTTCTGTACCTATCCTGGTAATGTATTTATATCACCAGTTTTAATTAAATTAATTATAGATATTTTATGTATTATGACTATGTAAATATTATTCGTAGCAGAGCTAAGCAGTTCACTCTGGTTATATATCCATTTTTTTTAGAATTTACTTTTATTGATTGTCTCATTTTTTTCATTTGCTCTTTATCAATAATTCCTCCCCCAAATTCTCTAAGAGCTGCAAGACTTCTCAAAATGGTTAAAACATCAGATGGTTCTTCAGCTCCACATCTGCCACTTCAGGAAGCTTCCTGGACTGCTCAGATGATGGCTGCAGTCTGGACTTCATTTTATGCATTGATTTACTTCTCTTCTTAGCTGGATTTTCTATTTTCTGAATTTTTTCTTGTGTTACTGCATTACTTTTGGCAAAGCTAGATCCCTTAGTCGCTTCCCAAGAAAAGATACACAGGAGACAAATTTTTTGATATTTGCATACCTGAAAATGCCCTTTCTCTCCCTGCACCCTTTTAAAAATAATATTTTACTCTTTTTTTCTCAGCTTACTGAAGCATAACTGACATATAACATTGTGTAAGTTTAAGGTGTACAATGTGTTGATTTGATATACTTTTATATTGCGATATGATTACCACCATATCCTTAGCTGATACCTGCATCCCATCACATAATTACCATTTCTTTTTTCTGTCCCTGCACACTTGAATGATACTTTGGGGAAAACAGAATTCTGAATTTGAAAGAGGGAAATCTCAGAATACTGATGTCACAATTCTATTATTTTCTAGGCCTGAGTGTTACTTTTAAGAAGTTCAATGCCAGCGCCGCAGGCTCGGACTCTGTGGAACCAGAAAGTTGGCAGCACATGCAACACCTTTGGTATTTATGTCTTGTGTCTTTTTCACACCTTAATTCACTGGAAAGCATCCCTCACACCAAGTTGAGCCATGTGGCTGACAGGGTATTGGTGTTCCAACCAGGTGTCAGGCCTGAGCCTCTGAGGTGGGAGAGCCGAGTTCAGGACATTAGACCACCAGAGACCTCCGGGCCCCATGTAGTATCAATCGGCAAGAGCTCTCCCAGAGATCTCCTTCTCAACGCTAAAACCGAGCTCCATTCAATGAACAGCAACCTCCAGTGCTGGAGACCCCATGACAAACAACTTGTAAGACAGGAAAACAACCCCACCCATTAGCAGACAGGTTGCCTAAAATCATACTAAGTTCACAGACACCCCAAAACACACCACTGGATGTGGTCCTGCCCACCAGAAAGACCAGATCTAGCCTCAACCACCAGAACACAGGCACCAGTCCCCTCCACCAGGAAGCCTACAAAATCCACTGAATTAACCTTACCCACTGGGGGCAGACAGCAAAAACAACGGGAACTACGAACCTGCATCCTGCAGCAAAAGCAGTTCTAAGAGGGAAGTGTATAGCAACACAGTCCTACCTCAAGAAACAAGAAACACCTCAAATAAACTACCTAACCTTGCACCTAAAGCAATCAGAGAAAGAAGAACAAAAATATCCCAAAGTTAGCAGAAGGAAAGAAATCATAAAGATTAGATCAGAAATAAATGAAAAAGAAATGAAGGAAATGATAGCTAAGATCAATCAAACTAAAAGCTGATTCTTGGAAAAGATAAATAAAATTGGTAAACCATTAGCCAGGCTCAGCAAGAAAAAAATGAAAAAGACTCAAATCAACAGAATTAGAAACGAAAAAAGGAGAACAATTGACATGGCAGAAATACAGAGGATCATGAGAGATTACTACAAGCAACTATATGCCAATAAAATGGACACCTGGAAGATGTGGACAAATTCTTAGAAAAGCACAACCTTCCGAGACTGAATCAGGAAGAAATAGGAAATATAAACTGACCAATCACAAGCACTGAAATTGAAACTGTGATTAAAAATCTTCCAAAAAACAAAAGCCCAAGACCAGATGGCTCCAGAGGCGAATTCTCTCAAACATTTAGAGAAGAGTTAACACCTATCCTTCTCAAATTCTTCCAAAATATAGCACAGGGAGGAACACTCCCAAACTCATTCTACAAGGCCACCATTACCCTGATACCAAAACAAGACAAAGTTGTTACAAAAAAAGAAATCTACAGGCCAATATCACTGATCAATATAGATGCAAAAATCTTCAACAAAATACTAGCAAAGAGAATCCAACAGCACATTAAAAGGATCATACACCATGTTCAAGTAGGCTTTATTCCAGGAATGCAAGGATTCTTCAATATATGCAAATCAATCAATGTGATACACCATATTAAAAAATTGAAGGATAAAAATCAAATTATCATCTCAAAAGATGCAGAAAAGCTTTTGACAAAATTCAACACACATTTATGATAAAAACCCTCCAGAAAGTAGGCATAGAGGGAACTTACCTCAATGTAATAAAAGCCATATATGACAAACCCAGAGCCACCATTGTTTTCAATGGTGAAAAACTGAAACCATTTCGTCTAAGATCAGGAACAAGACAAGGTTGTTCACTCTCACCACTATCATCCAACATAGTTTTGGAAGTTTTATCCACAGCAATCATAGAAGAAAAGAAATAAAAGGAATCCAAATCGGCAAAGAAGAAATAAAGCTGTCACTGTTTGCAGATGACATGATACTATACATAGAGAATCTTAAAGATGCTACCAGAAAACTCCTAGAGCTAATCAATGAATTTGGTAAAGTAGTAGGATACAAAATTAATGCACAGAAATCTTTTGCATTCCCATACACTAAAGATAAAAAATCTGAAAGTGAAATCAGGGAAACACTCCCATTTACCATTGCAACAAAAAGAATAAAACACCTAGGAATAAACCTACCTAACAGGACAAAAATCCCATATGCAGAAAACTATAAGACACTGATGAAAGAAATTAAAGAAAATACAAACAGATGGAGAGATATACCATGTTCTTGGATTGGAAGAATCAACATTGTGAAAATGACTCTACTACCCAAAGCAATCTACAGATTTATTGCAATCCCTATCAAATTACCAATGGCATTTTTCACAGAACTAGGAAAAAAAAATTCACAATTTGTATGGAAACACAAAAGACCCTGAATAGCCAAAGCAATCTTGAGGAAGAAAAATGGAGCTGGAGGAATCAGGGTCCCTGACTTCAGACTATACAACAAAGCTGCAGTAATCAAGACAGTATGGTACTGGCACAAAAACAGAAGTATAGATCAATGGAATAGGATAGAAAGCCCAGAGATAAACCAAGCACATATGGTCACCTTATCTTTGATAAAGGAGGCAAGAATATATAATGGAGAAAAGACCGCCTCTTCAATAAGTGGTTCTGGGAAAAATGGACAGCTACACATAAAAGAATGAAATTAGAACAGTCCCTAACACCATACACAAAAATAAAATCCAAATGGATTAAAGACCTAAATGTAAGGCTGTACACTATAAGACTCTTAGAGGAAAACATAGGCAGAACACTGTATGACATAAATCACAGCAAGATCCTTTTTGACCCACCTCCTAGAGAAATGGAAATGAAACCAGAAATAACCAAATGGGACCTAATGAAACTTAAAAGGTTTTGCACAGCAAAGGAAACCCTAAACAAGATGAAAAGACAACCCTCAGAATGGAAGAATATATTTGCAAATGGAGCAACTGACAAAGGATTAATCTCGAAAATATACAAGCAGCTCATGCAGCTCAATATCAAAAAAAAAACAAACAAAAAACCCAATCCAAAAATGGGCAGAAGACCTAAATAGACATTTCTCCAAAGAAGATATACAGATTGCCAACAAACACATGAAAGGATGCTCAACATCACTAATCATTAGAGAAATGCAAGTCAAAACTACAATGAGGTATCACCTCACACCGGTCAGAATTGCCTTCACCAAAAAATCTACAAACAATAAATGCTGGAGAGGGTGTGGAGAAAAGGGAACCCTCTTGCACTGTTGGTGGGCAAGTACATTGATACAGCCACTATGGAGAACAGTATGGAGGTTCCTTAAAAAATTAAAAATAGAGCTACCATATGACCCAGTAATCCCACTACTGGGCATAAGCCCTGAGAAAACCATAATTCAAAAAGAGTCATGTACCACAATGTTCATTGCAGCACTATTTTCAATAGCCGGGACTTGGAGGCAACCTAAATTTCCATTGACAGATGAATGGATAAAGAAGGTGTGGCACATATATACAATGGAATGTTACTCAGCCATAAAAAGAAACAAAATTGCGTTATTTGTAGCGAGCTGGATGGATATAGAGTTTGTCATACAGAGTGATGTAAGTCAGAAAGAGAAAAACAAATACCGTATGCTAACACATATATATGGAATCTAAAAAAAAAAAAATGGTTCTGATGAACCTAGGGGCAGGACAGGAATAAAGACGCAGACATAGAGAATGGAGTTGAGGACACAGGGAGGGGGAAGGGCAAGCTGAGATGAAGTGAGAGAGTGGCACTGACATATATACACTACCAAATGTAAAATAGATAGCTAGTGGGAAGCATCCGCATAGCACAGGGAGATCAGCTCAGTGCTTTGTGACCACCTAGAGGGATGGGATAGGGAGGGTGGGAGGGAGACCAAGAGAGAGGGGATATGGGGATATATGTATATGTATAGCTGATTCACTTTGTTATACAGCAGCAACTAACACAACAATGTAAAGCAATTATACTCCAATAAAGATGTTTAAAAAAAAAATTCCAATGCCTTCTGATTTAAATGTGAACTTTTTTCCTTCTTTGGAGGCTATTAGGATCTTTGTCCTTGATGTTTTGACTCTTCACGATAATATGACCAGTTATGATTTCTTCTTCTTTTTTTAATCTATAGTTTTGATCTTTCTCAGTCTGGAATACAAAGTCCTTCGTTTGGGAAATATTCTTATATTATTTCTTTGATAATTTCTTTCTGTTTTCTTTTTCTAGAACTCATTTTAATTGAACCACCTAGATTGAACTATTAAATTTCTTAACCTCCTTTTTTCTTCCCCCTATTGTCTCTTTGTTTTTTGTTTAACTCTGGGATACTTCCTCAACTGCTTCATTCTACCCATATACAAGCTTAAAAAAATCTGTTATATTTTATTTTCTATGAGGTCTTTCTCATTTTCTGAATGCTCCCTCTTTTTGGAAAATCTTTTCTTATTGTGTGGGCTCATTATCTTCTCATATCCTAGACTTTAAGAGTGTTAATTATAGACTTATTTGATATTTTCTTCTCTTTCCTGTATTGGCTTTACTTTTTTCAAGTTCTTTATTTGTGTTTGCTTTAGTCTTCAGCATTATATAAGAGGCTTATTTCAAATGCCTAACCCCCTTGACTATTCGATACTGAAAAATGAAGCATTAGGGGCATTTTTTGGAAGCTTTACATACATAGATAGGGCTTCTGATTGGGTGCTTCATTATTGATGATCTGACAAGAGCAGGGTAATCTATTGAGGGTGGGGAGAAGGGTGAGGGACCCTAAAAGTTTCACTATGAATTGTTTTTTTTTCTTGGGGTATTCAGTTACTCTAGAGAACAAACTTCTAATCTTCTGCCTGAGAGGTTACACTTGCTTACCCCTGTTCTTGGGGCTGAGCAGAAGAATAGAGTGGGACCTCACTTTTTTAAATTGTAGAATTTCACTTAACCCTATGTGTACAGTGGCACTTCCTTCTGGTTTTCTGCTCAGCCCAGGCCTCCTGCCTCTGCTGCAGTTTTTTCATAGAGAACATCTCTAGCTTCCAATGGGTGGGAAAGAGACTGTTGCCTGGCTACTTGGGGCAGAGGAGAGGGATTTTGGTATCTACCTGCTCCCAAAACTGAAATGGAACAAAACTTGTTTACAGTGCCAACTTCATTCTCACTTCCAGAGCTACTGGTTGTCTCTAATTCCTAGGCCCTCCTGAAATTCCATGGCAAGAACAAGCCTATTTTCCACCATAGAGGGACTCTCTTTACTCAATTAGGTCATTTACAACTTGTCCATCTGTTTTTGATCTTCCAAAAGTTTGTTGACATCTTTTCTCCATCATATTATCACCCATTTTCTTTGTCCTTTGTGGTTTATATATTGCTTTATCTTCTTCAGTGGTGTTTTAGGAGGAAGCAGCAATAGAATATGTATTTAATCTACATTGTTTAACCAGAAGTCTTAACTTTGATTTTGACCACCTGCTTTTTAAAAACATTTTAATTTTTTAATTTTTTATTTTTTATTCATCTGTTACAAACTTTTATTTATACTGTCTAGTTAAATGTAAAAACACTTTTAAATTGATATGCATATTAAGAATTCTGGTATTTAATTTGTATTTTCCCAGTGCGATAAGTTATTGGGGAAAACAAAAACAAAACAACCATTTTATATTCTTCTTCTACTCATCATCCAGTTGTGTGAGCTCGCTCTAAACATAAAAGGCATTCAATAAGAGAGATACCAAACGGAGAAAAATTTTTCTGGGCTGACTGCACCAAAGTCTGGTGTCGGAAACTACACAGGAACTCAAAGAAAATAACAAGAGCAGGTAACAGAACTAATAATGTTGCTAACATCTGACTTATCCACTGCTCCCCACCATAAACTCCATGGAAAGTAGCCCAGTTCCTTACACTTAGAAACTTTATTGTCCTTCCCTCCTGACTCGCATCAATAGGCTGTTCAGTCTATTGCAAAGTTTTATTAATTCAGCTGGTAAATGAGTGATTATCCTACTTACTGGAATTTTCTTTCTACTCACTTTGATGCTTTAATATGAAGAACTGCTGTCTTTTCAACCGCATAATGTTTTGTGTGAATTCAAGACTGCATACTAATTCCTTTAATGTCAGTGGAAGCAGAGAATTCTCAGTAAAGAAAGTAAAAGGAGGTATTAGTAGTCATAATAACGAGTAGCCACAATGAAGATGCTAATCCAATGTTAAACCCATCAAGATTGATTTTTTTGTAGTTAACTTCTGTGGGTGTCACAAATCTTGATTGCAAATGTCAGTTCTTTCCTTGGTTAGTGACATCAATTAATTGAAAACAAGATGTAGGAACATGCAGATGCTTGTTTTAATGAGTAAACGCAGCGTGGCCTGTGGTAGGTCTCACTTTGCAAATATTACATATTTTGAGGAAGCCAGACAGAGAACAAGTTTAGACTTGAGGATAGCAAATGTCAGTGAGGCTGAGGAAGAATGTTTGGGTTTTTTTTCCCCCTGACCTGAGAAAGAATTTTCCCACATCTGTAGAAGGGAATAAGTGTATATTGGTCCAGTGATTCAGCATTTCATTATCAGTTTCATTCAATACTTAAAATGTACATGGTGTAAATTCCCCATCGATCTCTTCTATTTCCAGATAGGGATACATTCACTATCTATTGACTGATGACATTCAAATGTGCCAATATTATTTCGACTTCTAAATTTCTAACATATTCCAAAGAATTGTCCTGTGTATCTCAAACACAACAAATCCAAAATTAGTCAAATTACCTACCAATCAAGCTGAATGGTTTTTTTTCTAAATTCCTCAACTCAGTTGGTTTACCATCTGTTCAGTCACCTAAACCAAAATTTTTAGTTATACTCCATTACCAAGCACAGTTCTATACCAGCAGCCAATAAATATTTCTCAAATAAATAAATGAATGGATTTTCAGTGCTTTCTATTCCTTTTCCTCTAACTGATGATTTAGCAAGTTCTGGTTACTCTACTTCGAATGCCCTCTCAAAGCATCCCCTTCCCCTGCCTTCACTGTTGTTGCTCTAATATGGGCCCTCAAGTCACTTAATTCTTGTGTCTCTACCATTTAAACCATCTGCATTCCTACAGCATAGATTTGGCTATATATTTACTTGGTTCAAAAATATTTAATTTCTCTCTTTTGTCTGCCAAACAAAATTCCAACTTCTCCCCCTGACTCTCCATAATTATTTCTCTTGCCACTTCCCAGACTTATAAACCCTCTTCTAGAGCCATCCTTTTCCCTTTTTGATCACATGGTGCCATTTCCTGCCTCCCTGCCTTTGATGATATTATTTCCTATCTGGAATGTTCCTTCCCTCTGTTGTCAAGCCTGCTCAAATCCTGCTCATCATTTGGCTCCTAATTTAAACATCTCCCAGGCCTCCAATCCGAATGAAATTTTTACTCCTCAAAGCTTTGGTGATACTCTTAATTTATACTTCTGCTCTAGCTCTCAACACAGTCTGAGCTGATTTTAGTCATCTTTTCAGGTGCCTGCCTCTCTCCGAAGTCTCTCTGAAGTTCCCAGCATGTAGAGTGCCTGGCCCACAGCACATGCTACAGAAAGTTTTCAGAATCGGCATCAAATTAAAGCCACATATGCATTATAATGCGAATCACACATATATTTCAGGCGTTAAAGGAACAGAGGTCACTGAAAAATAAGATTTCCACTAGAGAATGAGGCCGCACCCCGAACTTCACCCTCACCACCCCTCTTCGTACCGCAGCTCCTTTCCTTTTCCTTCAGCCTCTGCAGACCACAAGCAGCTTGAGCAGTATTTACTGGCATTCGTTTTCTATTCCTTATTCACTGGGTTTGTGTTTCCCCGTCTCCTCTTTCAGGTGTCTTGAGTGTGGCTCTAAGAGGCCCAGTGCTTAAGATGAGATAAGGTGATGGCTGCGGGCAGGAGGGGTTCGGGCTGTGGTTTGGGAGCTTTTATTTCATTCCAGTGCCCCCGAGAGAACATGAGCCCGTCCGGAATGCAAGGCCCTCTCCCTCCAGTGCCGTGTTCTCCCTTATGAGAGGAAGGGATTGCAGAGGAAGAAGCAGGCTGCTCTGGGTTCCTCCGCGGACCCCGGTATCCGGTATCAGGTATCCTCCGCCCTGGTATCAGGTCCTGCAACACCATGGTGTCATATACGATGTGCCGACGAAGGGGCCAGCAGCAGTGAGAACGTGCTGTGACTGAATTTTAATTATACATGGTGAAGATTCCTTGCTAGTTCAGAGAAAGCCACTCTTCAGGTTTGCTTTCAGTTCGTGGAGGAGCATTTTATCCAATTAGAGAGAAATGATCGGAGAGGAAAGAGGCCAAGTACCTATCTCGATCTCACTGCAGACCTGCCATAGAAGAAGGTACTGATTAACCTAACAGAGCAGAGTGGTAATAGACTCTGCTCCAGCAGAGTAATATTTTAAAAATTCTTTATTATAAAAATGTTCTATGCTAACTAAAGAGAATTGTAAAGACCCCCACATGTAACCATATCCAGCTTCAACAGTTCTTAATATACAGGCAATCTTATTTCATCTATACACTGCTCCCACACTCCCAGCTTATTTTGAAGCAATTCAGACAACATATTAGTTCATTCATAAGTATTTTGAGTTTTATATAGAGTTATTATTAGCAGTATTATTAAAAGAGTTCACCTTTGATTAATATACTCCTCATCCTACCACAGAATCCATATTTTGTTGCCTCAAAACTTGAAAAGTATATGAGGCTTCCATAGTATATCGAAAGTGTAAAACTTACATGGAAAGTGGGATTGTGTGAGCTAACTCCATCCCTGTGGTTAATCTATTCTGTACACAGTGGCACCCACGGTGCAGGAACGCCCCTCCTTTGGTCACCTAGTAACTTCTCACTGGTCAACAAGAAGCTGAATAAACTATTACTTTGCAGGAAAGCGCTTGGCTCGCTGAGTTGGATCATCTCCTAGATTTTAGAAGAAAAAAACCACAGCCAAGCTTGAATTTGCTAAACCTTTAGGTTTTGCTGTTAGGAAACATCCCACCTGTGGAGCATAAAATGGATACAGAAGACATAGGCTCAGGTAAACTAGGCCAAATATTGAAGCAGATTTGGAGACAAAACCTGATGCTAAAGCAGGCGCTCCTGGGTACAGACCATTGTGAAGGGGCTGGCGGGGCCACTTGGATAGCCACAGTGGTCTTTCTGGGTCAAGAACTCAGTGAGGCCCTTCACCAACTCTTGGAACACACTGCAGAGACTCTGCACTCCACCTGCCAGCAGCTGTATGTACTGCTTGACAAAGAGAATCATTGTACCTGGAGACAAGGCAAGTATTTCATTTATTCTTTCTCTAAGAAATATTGATTGAGTAGCCACTGTGAGAGTGCTAAGGAGCATACAAAAACCAGGATAGAGTCTCTGTCCACAAGGGACTAACAATTTAACATGGGAAATCAGTTAAGGCAATTGCGCAATAATGCAAGAGACATTGAGGCTAATTCCATTAGAGACATAAAAATGAAATGCGTTAAGTCTTCAGAAATAGGTGAGATTCCATTTTTAGAGTGGAGAATTTCACTAGCACAAATGCAGTATCTAACCTGAAGCTTAAGGAATGAATTGGATTTATGCAGCCAGAAACTGGGCACCTTAAAGAGCATTCCAGCAGAGATGTTATTAGTAGGACCCAACACTTAGAAGTAGGAAAATATAGGATTAGTGTGAGGCAGGACAAGCAGTTTTTTCATATTGGAGTATGACACTCTATTTTTAGACTTATTTGAACTTGAACCTGTTCATTGAAAAAACACTGGGAAGAATGGGGTGGGATGTGATATGAAATTAGACCCCCCACACACACCAAGTGGGGTGCAGGTTCTTGGGAATAGGGCCAGTTATGGATGTGAAATACAGCATGGCAGGAAGAACATGGTATCTGATGTCTATGATCTCAGACAACAAGAAGTTACTCTAGATAAGAAGATAGGTGGCATCATCAAATCTAACTCTAAATAATGTAGTGTCAAGGCAAGCAGGCAGGTCTCATCAATCAGGAATCCAGATAACGTTAAGAAATTCAGTCTAGAGGGCAGATTGTGGACATGAGGGAAATCTGTCCAAAGGCAGCATGACCTAGAGACCATCAGCTGGATCTCATAGCCAGGAATGGAATCTCTGGAGAGAACTGAATGTGGTCCTAGGCAACACAAATGATCATTCATGGAAAATGATGATGACTCAGCTACCGGAATAGGAGTTCAAAATAAAGACAGGGTCTCAGATACAAGACAAAAAAACAAGTTTTCAGAACTGGAGCCCAATGATAAGGCTAGACTAGTTAAAGGATGATTTACTGATGATTTTGAAAACACTGAGCTATAGGGCCTTAAGTTACATATTCCTGAGTTCAGAATTGAATTCTAAAGATTGCAGAGTTGCTAAGCCTGTAAGAAGCCATCAGGTGACCCCAGCTGTGAGGAGAGGAGGAATGAACAGATAGGAAAATAATAAGAAATGGGGATGGAGTGAGAGATTATATCAGATCAGATCACGGTGAGGGTTTACACCAGAGCAAAGAGGCTTCACTTGGTTTATTAGTCCTTGAGTAGCCAGGTTCTAATCAGAGAATTGATATAATTAGAGCTATTTTTGAAAGACTCATTTGAAAATTTCCAGTCATCACAAGTCCAGCAGGAGAAGTAGTATAAACCTAATCCAATCATAATAGCAAAAAAGTACCCAATAAAATACAGCATCTGCATCAGCAGAAATAATGTAGCTATGGTATGCCTGCTACCCAAGTCTCATCTGGAGAGCTCTGCTAAACTTTAGGTGAATAATTATTTGTGGATCATTGATAAACTGTATAGTACATTCAAAGAAGAAAAACAATTCTCAGAATCATACCAAATGAGGAATGACTGAGGGAGATATTGACTTCAGTTGAATGGCATCTTATGGAGGGGGGTCATGATACCTTTCTGCAAATATTCAAAGCATTTTCACAAGCAAGAGGGATTAGATTTAGTCTTTTCTACTATGTTAAAAAGCAATTTATCCCCAACTTCTAGATGTGTTAAAAGAATTACAGTTGTGCAAATGACTTCTTCAGAAGGGAGGTAGGCTTAAAAGCCTAGTAAGGGTCTTTGTAGATTTCTAGGGTAATTTCTCCATATTTCGTTACATGTCAGTGGAGAAACATAATTTGGTTTAGTTTTGTATTTATTCTTTTTAATGTGTTTCTGTGTGTATGTGTATGTAGAAATCATTGCATTCATAGATTGCCTCATGAAAAGAAGTGAATATTTGGGGAGCACTGCTACATTTCTAAAGAAAGAAGAAAAGGAGATGTGTAATTTATGCAGCATGCATGATGAATGTACTCCACTGCAGACAATGTCCACCATTCAAGATATCAAAGCAACAGACATTGCTGCAAGAGGGGAACAAAATGTCATAGAAACAGCTACTGTTTCTCCCACAAATGGAGAGGAAAGTCATTACACAAACCAGGTCCAGTTAAAAAAAGATAAAATACATAGGAGTTCAGAACTAGTGGGAAAAGAAAACAATACATCATTGAAGGGAGATGTAACAGGGCAAGAAGAGTCACAGAACAAAATGTTCCCAGATAATGCAGAAAATGAAGATGATAAACAAATAGAACACATGACTGTTGAGAACATAAATGGCAACAGGGAAGAGACGCTTGACATAATCCAGACAAGAGAAAGAGAAATTCAAGAGACCTCAGAAAGCCAAAGTGAAGAGATTACCACATCCTCAACAACATGTGATATCTCTAGTAAATATGTGAATAGTCCTCTTCCCAGTGATTCAGAGAGTCTAAAGCAAAAGCATAACATCATGGAAAAGGAGTAAGTAAATACAATGTGAGAGGTGCTTTTATATTCCTGCTTATGTGTGTGTTTCTACTTGTATATAAAACAATATTTATACATGAATAAAATTTTATGTCTACATTTCAGATCTCCAAAAGATATTACAAATCAATAATTCAGTTTAAATTACTCCCATAAAAATGTTTATGGCTGCTATTACTAATATTGTTTGTTTCTTATAGTTTCAGGAAAAATATTAAAGGTTTCTTTAAAGGAAGAAAGAATTGACTGTATAAGAAAGTAGTTAAAATGAACAATTGTCGAGAACATGGACACATTCCTAAATCACTACTATTTAGATTATCATAAGAAAAAACTAGGAGACTGCAGAATTCAAATATTAGAAGAGAATTTCCAAGCCTCAGATTTATTTTATTTATATCCTCAAATGAATTCTCATATTTATTTTATTTATAAATCATCCTAAATTCTTAGCCCGTTTCTGTAGGACTCTGGGAGGGCTCATGGATAAGCTTCGGGAGGTTCTTAAAATTGAATGTATATTTTCACACCTATTTTATCTCCTTGGAGATGGTCCAGAGCTTTCACCAGATTATCAAAGAGCCCATGACTTCAAAAAAATATGTTGAAACTGACTGATCTATTTTGTGAATTATCTCCCCTATACAAGGGGATAATAATCCATAATTGTCCAAATAAAATAAAATATTCACAAGCCATATTTTCACAGTAAAATTAAGACCCTTAGAAGGTAATGGGGAATTAAAAAAAAAAATCATTGGTTTGGGAGACAGACAGACTTAAATTTATCTCCTGTTTTATTACTTACTAGTTCTGTGACCCTGGGCAACTTGTTTCATTTCTTAGCCCCATTTTCTTATTTATAGAAATTATTGCTGGGATTATTTGGTAAGGTCAAATGAGAAAATCACCTAAAGGGCCTAGCACCTTGTTGCTTGGCAGATGTTCACTCTGAGCTAAATATTAGTATGTTGATTTATTTCACCCCCAACAACCCTCACTTTCTCCACTTCCACACACCACCAAACTTCACTTATCCTGTGTCTGCTCTTTCAGAATAAAATACCATTTCCAGGACAACACCATGAATGAGTCTATGATCTCAGGCACATCATTTTGCTCGCTTTGACCTTAGTTGTCTCATCTATAAAATGAAGAGGTTGAGCTGGTTTAGCTCTAAGGTTCCCTGCATGTCTGAAAATCTAATGAATTCTATAGGTGTCACAGGAGTAATATTTAACCCGTGAAAGACCCCACCCCTGGTGTGAAAGGCTTACTGTCCCTGCAAAACAACTATGAAAGTAGTCAATATGCAGTTGCCCATTTCACTTGAGAAAAACATTAACACTTCATATCCTCACATTCAGAAATGACTCAAAGCATCAACTAATGAGTCATTGCTGAACCACTCCCTCTAACACCTCCTTTAGGTGTTTCCTAGTTAGAGATTTCCTCTTTGTGGCATGCAAACCAATTTTCTTTGGCTTGCATGTTTCAGAAGATGACTACTCATTGCAATTCCTCAAGCTAGGAAGCCATCATGCCACAAGAAAGATGAGAGTCATAAACAAAACCTAGCTCACAATCTGCTGTGATTCCTCCCTGGAGGGCGCTTTGAAAAAAGCCTATCTCTTCCAGGGTAGTTGTCTTAGTGTATACAAAGGGAAATGACACTAGAATAAACCAATGTGATTACTTTAGTGGCTGGACTAGATCTATTTGATTAGGTCTAGGGGAAATGGAAGCATTTACAGGGCCCCTTGCCCTACTTTGTCTGTCAGTCTTTTGCAAGAAGAGTGTATTGAGTTGGGTTTCCAGGGCACAAAAGAGAGTCGTTTTTGAAGTTATACAAGACTGGATCTGTAGTATTCCCCCAGCCTGAGAGCAAGAGACCAAGAGAGTGAGAGTAAGACCAAAAGGAAGGAAGGAAGGGAGAGAGGGAGGGAGGGAGGAAGGGAAGGAGGGAGAGAGGGAGGGAGGAAGGAGAGAGAGAGGGAGGGAGGAAGGAGGGAGAGAGGGAGGGAGGAAGAAGGGAGAGAGGGAGGGAGGAAGGAGGAAAGGAGGGAGGAAGGAAGGACAGAAGAAATTGAGGGGAAACATATATAATGCAAAAGACATAAACACATGTTCTACTGACTGCAATTTGTGGCTTTTATTTGGATCCAGGTAAAAGAAACTAATTAAAAACAACAATGGGAAATTTGAACACTGTCTATTTTATGATATTAAAGATTTAAAGTAATTTATGAATAAAGCAATGCTATGATGATTTAAAAAAAGACTGGATCATTGTATCCTATATTAAACAATGTTATCTAATTTTCTGAAATACCATTATCACCATGATCAGAGGAGACTCAAACAGACCCATGTGCTGGATAATTTTCTATTCCTTCTAACTTTATGGGTTCAGAATTGTAAATATAAATAAATAACCTTCTCTGAAACTTCAAAATATTTTCTAGATTTCTGTGTTAAGGGGCACTATAACATTCAATTTACTAATTGAAAAATAGTTAAAAGCTGATTATTCTAGAACTTGATATTAATGCTGCATTTTATAAAGATCCTCTTATTTCTCTTTGACATTGTTTATATTTCAATCGTTTCACTGGTATGAAATGAGAACTAGCGAGGAGGGGAAATGCAAGCTGGTAGTTGTAATATAGAGAGCTAACATTTATTGAACACTCATTTATGTTAACCCACTATTATAAGAAGTTGAAATATTTTATCTCATTCAACCTTCACATTATTGTGGATCTGGTATTCGTTTCAGTTTGTAATGGATAAAGAAGCCAGTGTTTTGGAATGATTTGGGGAAGTATGATATTATATTAGAAAGTTTGGGCTTTTGTGTTAAAGATAGATGGACTCATTTATTGATTTTACAACTTACCATCTGTGTGATCCTCAGCAAGTTAAAATTTCTAAACTTCAGTTTCTTTATCTGTAAAATAGTAATGACAGTAGTACCTGCCCATGGGTGAGTAGTACCTCATACCCATGGTGTGAGGATTTGAATGAAATAATGTATAGCCTAAAATCTGGTACATAGAAAGAGCTAAAATATTAGCTGTTTTAATAATAATAGTTGATGTTAAAGGTCAAACAAATAGTAAGTGACTGATCTCAAAATTGAATTCAAATCTATAAGACTCTAAAATCTTAGGCAAAGGTGATGGTACAAAAATCAAGAGTAAAACCAATTGTCAAAATCAGTTTTTGGATTGATTCATTGAGGACTGTAAATATTCTGTTTCTATTTACTTTGATTAAACATACATTCACAGTACTTTTGTACCTTTCTCTATTTTTCTTAAAAATGTAATAAACAATTCCAGTACCATATCTATACCTTCCTCAAAATTTAGAAGACTATTCAGGCACTAGTACTTGGTTTATCAAGAAGCTTCATCAATCTTCAGATTTATATTTGAAGTGAACAAAACAGGAATGAATCGTCTGCTTAAATAATATTAGTAATAACAACAGTACAATAGCTTAATATATATAGTACTTTCTATGTGCCAGGCACAGCTTTTTAATTACTTACTGTATAATAGTTCATTTAATTCTCAGTCTTCCTATGAGATAGGTATTATTTTATCACTATTTAACAGTTGAGGAAACTGAGGCATAGAGAGGTTAAGTATCTTGCCCAAGGTCACAGAGTTACTAAGTGGGAGAGCAGGGATTCATACCATGACAACGTGTCTCTAGAGCTTGTGCTCTTAGGCATTTCACTATACAGTCTATAAATCAAATATTTGAAAAAATGATGTCCTTTTTTCCCGCTGCAGGTATCTTGATGTGCTGAGTGATGATACTGTTACCCAAGTGTCTTGTTATATTACAGCACCATCCTATGTTCTACAACATCTAGAATGCCGGATAATTAATAACATGAGTTCTTTAATAGTGAGCGATAATGAAGAATTGGTCAGCAATGTTATCACTGTAGAGTGCTCAGATATGGAAAAGAGAATTCCATTTCCAATATGCATTGCAATTCCATTTACTGCACGTTACAGGGGAAATTACAGAGACATCATGGTGAAACTGTCTGATGTAGACCTTCAATCAAGTTACCTGACTCCAAATTCACTGGAAGGAATGAGAGGAAGTTACAAGGTTGGTAAATCCTTGACTACACATACATTTGCTGTTTGACTTCTCTTCTAACTATTACTCAGACTACCAGATCATAGTACAGATACAATTACTCCATTGGTATAAAATGGAAGGGTTGATAAGATTTATGCCGGTGAATTCATGTGTTTTTGTTTTGTTTTGTTTTGTGCTGTTTTGCTATCCATAAAGATAAAAGAGCAGAGCTTATTGGTCAAATTTGGGAGTGAAGAACTTGAGTCTAGGACCCAGCAAGTGCTATATTTTTGCCTGGGAAGCAAAGCCAACATCATGGTTCAATTAGCTTCACACCTTAGACTAGCTTTAGACTAACATTTCTAATGGGATGGACCTCTGTCTAAATTTAAGAATTCTAGAATCCCCAGATGACATTAGCTTTATTTTTATCATTCATGGGTTGGGAAAATATGTAAAAACTAAACAATTTGTGTGTGTGTATGTGTGTATGTGTATGCCTTGAGATAGTTATTAAGTCTAGTTATTAGTCTGTATGTGGAAAACAATATATGTGGTAGTTAGGATGTGGGTTGTCGCAGAAGATTGGCTGGGTCTGAAGTTTGGTTCCTACACTTTCCTGCTATGTGAACTTGAGTAAATTATGTAACCTTGATATGACTCAATTATTCTCATCTAAAAGATGAATACAATAATAGTGTCTACCTGATAGGGTAATAAGGATTAAATGAGAAAATACACTTAAGAAGATAAAAGGAAGTCTATAAACACATGTTAGTAGTTAATAAATTATCGTTTTCATGGTAGACTTTCTTATAATAACTCTCAAGCCATCTATGGTGACAAATTCATATGTTTTGAAGAAAGAATATATACATAATTATTAAACTTAGCATAGAGTTGATGGGAGTTAAAATTTAAGGTTCTTCTGTGGATCACTGAACTTATTTTTAAATAATTAAAATATTTGTCTTTTCAGCTTTATATAAGTTATCATTATTTGAAGAAGAGGGCAGGGAATAAATGTAAAAAAAAAGCCACACATGCAAACAATTCTTTTTAATTTATATCTTCTGATTTGGGTCTTTTCTGAGTTACAAACAAAGTTATACAGTTGAATATGAAAACTAAGCCTGTCCTAATTATTTATGCCAATTCATGCAACTAAAACATTTTATATTTAGTCTAGGAAGTCTGTAAGTATAATAGTCTAGTTATCATTGCCCTTACGTGTGGCTTTTTAATCTTGACCCGTCTATGTGACTACCATAATAAAAACAAAAACAGTTCATAGCACATGTGCTTTTCACCAAATGGGTATGCAAGATGATTAGTAAATAGAAAATGCAAAAGAAAAAAATAAGAGAGCCATTATCTACTGAAAAAAATAAAAGCATATACTTTTCTTTTATAGTTTTCTAATGGTTGTTATCCCTACATTTAGCTCAAGAAAATTTAAACTCTAGGTTCCTTCCAAATTTTTATGTGGTTCATACAACATTTAAGAATTCTAATTCTGGAGTCAGATAAACCATCATCAGAATTCTGCTCTTGACACTCCCCTGCTTAAAAACCCTTCCATTTCCCCAGAACCTACCAAATGTACTCTAACTGCATGGCAACCATAATGAGTTCCCAGAAAACCTTTCTTCTTTACCTCTCACCATTTTTCCTCCGGCCAATTAAGAACATCCATCATGCCCTGAATTTTCCCAACAATGGATTCATGACATGATATTGTGAAATCTCTTCCTTAGTCAGTTTTCAAATGATAGATTATTTTCCATTGTTACTGTCCCTGAAATGTTTGTGTGTGTGTCTGCATGATTATCCTCTCATGCCTGGGTGGAGCCCAGCTGGTGTTTAGGGAAGCATGAATAGACCAGATTACTTCTAAGTCTTCCTCTTCATTTTAAGCTTTGGTGATTATATGAGTAGATAATTTTGTTTTCATTTATGTACTCAATTCCTTTTTTGTGATAAAAAAGCTTGAACATGTCCCTGCATATATGCATTTCAAATTTAAATGTCACTATATAAAAAAGAAACACAAATGTGTCTCTTTGCAATCATCTGCTCCCCCTGCATGGAAGAGAGAAATAGAGAAAATGGCTTTATCAAGAGATTGTGAATTGTCAGCAGGAAGAATTTGCTGATAGTACAGGTGCTGTAGGATTTGTGTAAACTACCCAAATGATGAAAATTTTCAGTCCTTGGAATTCCTAAAACATTGTTAAATCTTCTGGATAAAGGCCAATATTTAAAGTCCAAGTCCATTCTGGTAAAGGAGGATAGGATTCCAAATATAATTAATATTTGTGAAAACACTAAATGTGATTGCCCATTATCCATTTACCTTTTGGGGGGAATAATTTAAATTTAAAAATACATTTATTTCTCTCTTTTCTATCGTGTAGTTCAAATTTGAGAAACTCCTAGTATCTACTTCTACTTCATCTCATGAAAGGACCATCCATTTGGGGTTAATGAAGTAATTCTCAATTGTGAGAGATTACAGGGACAGCATATAGTTGTTGTTGTTGTTGTTTTTTCCCACAGCCAGAGAATATGTACAGCATGTACTTCCAGAGCAATGTACTATTAATGTCCTTTAATGTCATTGTCTTAATGTCCTTAAATCCACACAGGTGACCTGTGCTGAAGTGAAAGTTTATAAGTTGGGTATCTTTTCTGTTGTGTCTTGTTTAAAGAAAGAACCCTTTACAGTAACAAAGAAAGGCTTTACTCTTAAGCCAAGCATGGATTCTCGAATATCCTTAAATTACCCTCCAGGAGTTTTCAGCTCACCAGTACTTGTACAATTAAAGGTAAATATTAAAAACTGGTGAGTTTCTTCTAGATTTTGTGGGTCATCAAACATCATCCGAAAAGGATGGAGAAGATACAAATATTTAATATAACAGTAAATGAATTCTTATACTTTTAATGACCTAACTTACAGTGTCATCATTGATATAATGATGATTTGGAGCATATTAAATCTCATTCCAAAATAAATCCCTGCCTTATTTTAAAGCTTTTTCTAGCTAATTTTTTGTGTTGTTTTATTTATGATATCTGTTGACAAAAACAAATGTTGAGTATCTATGATAGAATTAATGCCAGACATTGGGACTTTCGTATGATTGAAGATTTCCACCTGAGAGGATGGTTAAAAGAGAGGCTAATCAATTAAAATACTCATCATTGTAAATATTTGGTTATATTTAATTATCAAACAGTGCTTTTCTGGGATGAGAATTTAATACATACAAACATTATTTACAAGGTGTACAATGATGTATCAACGTACATTTTAGAAGACATATTTCCTCCATATTTCCTCCTAGCCTAACTCTCCCTCATGCTCTCCTAATTTCTCCCAGTTGTTACCATAAGTGGTAAGCAAAGAAGAAAAGTTAGGAAGAAATCATATTATATACAATTTATTCATGAATATTTTCCATAAACTTTGAAATTTTGGAATCATGCTAGCTATTTTTATCAGCCATTCTTATGTGAGAGGACAAATAAATATAGTCTTGTTTTTCTAGTTTCTGAAGATCACTTGATCTAACAATAGTTCTAATTAGAAATTATATAAAATGTCTATTTTGTTTTCTAGGTCATTTTTTTGCCTACAATTAAGAGTGTTTCTCAGTTATTTATAACATAGAGCAAGGAACCTAGATTTCAGAAAGACTTTGTAAAAAGAAGACCAAATCCTGTGATCTTTTATAAATTAATATAGTGTAGATTCCAACCAACAATGTAGAGAAAAATGTATAAAACTATGTTCTATTAAATTTTCAGGAAATTGACTTAGAAATGTGCTGATACTTTGTATCTTCTGCTATTAAAATATAAGAATATATATCTATTTTTTCTTTGTATAGGTCCAACCAATTGACCCATCTCTGGTGGCATATTTAAAAACTCAGCAAGATACTTCCTACTCAGTACTATCCACAAGCCCTCTGATTCATGTTCAGCACCCATCAACACATCTTTTCCAGAAGCCAATCACTGTATTCCTACCTTGTTCTCCACACCCTGATAAAAAAAATCTTGGGTCTGAGATAGATCATAAAAGAACAGCTAGTGCCACAACAAACAGAATCATACCTTTATACCTCAACTGGTGAGTTAGACTCTAATGTCTCTAGTTGACTTGATGCTAAACAAAGAAACTTAAATGATTAAAAGTGTAATCAGATGTATTTAAATGTCAGTATTGAAATATGATGAAATATTTTTAATATGGAAATAAAATATTGTGGATCCAGAAGGGTAATGATTTTAGCTGTAACGGGTTCACAAGTATGCTATGTGAAAAGATTGACACAAAAGAGATAAAATTAATCCTTGTTTTAAAAAAATTTATGATATGGTTAATTACAAAGATATGATATGATGATTGTATTTCTATGTTCCATTGATGTGGGAAAAGATTAACCTGATCTTTTTAAAAGTAAATTAAATTTGAGTCTATATTTGCCATATAGGCAGTTTCCTTTCTCTCCTAATTTTTATAATTTAAAAAAATCCCCACAAATAAGACTAATATACATATTGAGTTACCAGCCAGAAATGAAATCAGAAATGAAATGCTAACAACAAATAGAATACACTGAATAATAGTAACCCTGATCTTATTTTCTGTCCTTTCATTTAATACTTACTTTTTTTCCTAATAAGAAAGGTAGAACGGAACCTTTCTATTCTTTGGTTCTGAAGGGAAATTTTTTTTCTTTGAAAAAACATCAGAGGAAGAAACAAGTTCAGAAAGAAATAAAAACTATTATTAATTGAGAAGTTACTATTTGCCAGGTTCCTTATGTACATTATCTCATCCAATCTCCCCACCACCCTACCTTCATTTTATCAGTGAGAAGTCTGAAACTCAATGAGATTAAGAACTTGTACAGTTATCCCCAGGTTCCACATCTGAGGATTCAACCTACTGTGGGTTGATAATATTTTTTTAAAATTCTAGCAAGTTCCTGAAAGCAAAACTTGAATTTGCCATGCACTGGCAACTATTTACATACCATTTACATGGTATTAAGTACTGTAAGTAATCTTGAGATGATTAAAGTATATGGGAAGATGTGTGTAGGTTATATGCAAAGACTACACCATTTTACATAAGAGACTTGAGCATCCACAGATTTTGGTACCTCTGGGGGTCCTAGAATCAATCTCTTGCATCTGAATACCAAGGAAGGACTGTACGTGAGAAGTGTGCAAGCTTGGTGTGGACTCAACATATCTCTATTCCTAATCATGACTCTACGTAGCCATCATCTATTTAGTTTGAGGCTGCAAGACTAGAAATAGAGAAGTAGATTATTTGCTCTTTACCACTGTTTCTAATTTAGGAAGCTGACAATAGTAGAACATTGGGTTGTGGCTAGGAGATGAAGTTAAACTTTCCCTAGTATTAGGTAAGTGAGAGAGAACATAGAAATATAGACACGATCCATTTGTACCTGCTTTTGCTACTTAGGATATATATATATCTCCCAGTTGGCAATGAGTTAATCCATGTTCCTGTATTCATGGTAAGGTAAGATTTAAAACCAGAAATATCCTGGAGCTTCCTATTTAAATGTATTAGTCTAACAGACTAAGACATTCTCTTTCAAAAGCCCCTAAAATATATAGAAATATGTACTTCATATACATATACATTTTATATGTATATATACATATATATATTAAAGATGAGAGCTTTACTCTAAAAATTGATTCTGACTGGTAACCTATTGCTAGAATCTAGTATTTCTACATCTATAGAGTAGATTGCAAAGGATTAATAAAAATAATTTGTGCCTGACATTTACTTTACATCATAAAACAAAGCAGCTCTATTTGACAGAAAGATAATAGAAAACCAATTTGCCTGTCCCTGGTTGTTGATCCCATAGTCTATATATACCGATGAGAATAAAAATGTATCCCTGTAATACACAGATATCATTTGTGGAAGTGACTAGATCAGTGTTTCTTTGCCTCTTCTTTGCTGTATTTCCATATCCCTCAGAAACAACAGGGCAGAATGTGGAAAGAAATTAGAGGCAGTGTATTGCATTGTCAAAAATGAAATTGCCAAAAGTATAGGGATAATGGTAGAGGTGATAAGATCTCTAAAAGATAGGCATGCTGAGTGTGGCACATTTTCATACACTTAGTCGACTCAAAGCATTGGAAATCCAATCAGCACAGATAGGAGAAGGTTACAACTTCGTCCAGAGAAATTATACTCAGTAAAAATTACTAGACACTGAAAATTGGTTTAGAAATTATGCACATGGATCTGCCCTCTAGATCTAAGAAAGAGATTCAAACAGTGACCAAACTGAAAGCAGGCAGAAAAATATTTTCAAGGATAAGAAAAAACCCAAGTCCTCCATGATGTCCTAAGGAAAAAAAAATTCAGTACCAATCAGTACCAAGACTTCAAAAGAAGAACAAAAATAACAAAAAACAAACTATAGAAATAAGGAAAGAGAATATCATCCTGACATTTCACAGTAATTTGAATAATGAGAATTACAGTTACCTGGAGGATTTTATAGAAATCTATTTTGTAAGTTTAAGTAGTATTCAATAAGCAAAATTTCTAAGAAACAGAAAGCCATCCAGATAGACCAGGAAAAGAATGAAGAACAACAGGATGAGATACAAAGATAAAAAGCTCAGATGAAAAGTCACCAAGGTATGATAAGGACTCATCTGAAGTGATGTAACCTAATAATTATTAAGTACCATTGAAAGAGACCAAAACAATCATACAAGAAGCAACAATCAAAGGCATGAAAATGTGATTTTCTGATGTTGATTAAAACCTTGAGTTAGAAAGTGTTGATTTCAAAATTTAAGAAAAAAAAAACCCTATACTTAGATAAAACATGACAAATTGAAATGTATATTTAAATAAAATGTAATTCTATAAGCATCCATTCAGCACAAACAGATTAAGAAGGAATAAAATCAGTCTAGACCTAGGCTCATTCTTTGCAGCATGAACTATCAAGGAAAAATGGACTAAAGCCTTCAAAGATTTGAAGGGAAGATGTTGTGGAATTTGAGTTTTCACCTAACAAGTTGTTTTTGTTTTTTAATACAAGGGCTCACAAAATGTACTACTCACTTGTTCTTAACAAAATAAATAAATAGATAAAATTAATGAGCTAAGGATAAAATAAAATTTAAGAAATCAAGAATAGGAGAATAATTCTTATTTTCAAATATGTGGTATTGAATATAAATAATATAAAAGAAAAAGAAAAAGTAAAAATTCATATGGCAAAGTGGCAACAGAAAGAAAACAAGAAAACAGCATGGTGACATTAAAGAGAAAATATCATATAAATAAAATCATCAGTTATATTAAATAAATATAAATGGGTTAAACATAATTTATTCTGTTGTCCACCTTAATGTTAAATATTTTTTAATACTTTATATGCTGTATTTGCAGAGATTTCCTTAGATTTATTATATATTTTACCAATTTAACGTCAATTGTTTAAGCTGTTCATTTTATTAATTAAAATTCTCATTTCTAAAAGGTTATTGCTATATTTTAAAGGTCTTAAGAAAACTTTTCCCAAGGTACTCTGTTTTTTCATTATGCTTCCTATTTCTTCTTTTATTCCTTTAATCATTGTAAACACTTTTTTTTAAAGTTTCATTCAGATTATTCTCTCACCTATGAGCATGATATTAACTATGTTATCTATTACCATGGGTAATCTAGTAAACTATCATACTAATTCCATTCTATGACTCTTATCCTTAGAAATTCATTTCTGAGTATTGATTATAATTTTTGATCAGATCAGCTTTTCTTCTCCCCTTCCCTTCCACCCAGAGCAGCTTCTGTGTGCTTCTTTGTTGCTTTCTTGAGCTAGTGTTCAAAGGGATTTTGGTTGTTTTTGTTTCTCATTTCATAGCCAGTGCTGCCCTTTGGGGATTCCAGTTTTTTGACTGAGTTAGTTCCAGCTGACAGCTGGACGCTGTATCTAATGTGCCTGAGTACATGTTAGACTCTAGACCACACACATCTGGTGTGTGTGCATGGTTGGTGGGGGGGAGCAGGCTGATGAGGGTGGGAGGATTCATAGAATCAGTCCCTCATGTTCCCAAGGGAGGAAAGAGGATTCTAGCTTTTTGAGACTTTTTTCCCCAGATCTAGGGGATTTTCTTTCCAGCTTTTGAGTTCCTCCAACTTGTGTGTGTGTGTGTGTGTGTGTGTGTGTGTGTGTGTGTGACATTTCATCCAGCATTCTAAGATTGCCATTTGTCATCAATTCAACTAGCCAGTGTCAATTTCTTTTTTCTTCTCCATTTCTTTGCCTTAGTACATGATCTCTTCGCTTTTTCTACCATGTTTAGCTGAAGAACTCTCATTTATTCTATAAGCTGAAGCTCAGCTCTTTCCTTATCTGTCAAGACAGTCTCTGATTGCCAGGAGGGATTGACCACTCCTCTCTTTGTGCCAGCCCTATTCTTTTGTACATCCTAAATCACACCATAGTGTTATTAAATTCCCTTTTCCATTTATCATCACTCAGCATAATTATAACATAGTCGGTGCTATGTTGAATTAGTTGAATTAAATAAATTAATGATTAAATTTGTGGGAAAGTAAATTGTGTCATTAATTTTCCATACTTTCTGACAATACTAAATTGATAAGTTATAATATGCTCTGTTGCTATTAGTGCTAGACATGGGCAGTGCATTTTCCCCATCCAGTGTAGCATAAAACAATTAAATGAGAACCTATATGAACTATTTATTTAACATTCTTTCATCAAAGGGTGAAAGCCAGTTGAACATTTTCTGTGGAAATAGAAACACAATGAAGCAATCCATACCTCAGAAGATAAAAAAGATAAAAACGATTTGAGGCCAAAACATAGTTTGAATATAAAGAATAAAAGGTCTTTGTTGCAGTTCATTCCTTCATGTGTGAATGATTTCTGGGGAAAAGATGAGAGTTATTTAATTATGAGCCAGAAAAGATTTCTTGACAGTAATGAAAGGAGAAATTAATTTATTAAATAGAAACTTATTCCATATTATGCAAGAAATATTTTAGAGAGTTAGATGGGAAAGTTTTTGCATGAAAAATGCCATTTCTATATAATGCTATTGGTTTTAAGATCATCTTATTAAAATGTAATATGTGAGTCATACACAAGAATATTTGTACAATATATGCATCATATCGCAAAAAATAATAAAATGGAGAAACTGGTAAAGCTACCACATAACTTAAGAAATTAGACATTATCAATACAATTACATCTCCTTACTTATCTCTCCCCATCCCATCCCTTACCTCGCTACCCTAATTGCTCTTCATCTTCATCAAAGTTAACCACTACTAGGAAATTATAAATCATTCCTTTGCTTTTATTTTTTAGTTTTATCAATATATTTTTATTCATCACTATACAATACCTTGTTTGGTTTTGTTTGTGCTTACCCTTTGTAAAAATGGTACCCTACTGTGTATAGTCTTATAGTCTTGCTTTTCCATTTATAATTGTGTAAAGTTCATTTTCACTTCTATATAATATTCTATTGAATAACTTTGTATTTTATTTATCAGTGTTCTTACTGATGGACATTTGGGTAGTTTCAATTTTTTTGCTAAAACGAATAGTACTATTGTGATTATTCTTCACTCAAAGTGTATTTGTCTAAGCACTTCTTTAGAGTATCTACCTAGAAGTCATGTTCAGTCATAGGGTATGCAAATGTACAATTTTACAAGTTTTATGAACTGGTAGAACTAAATTTCATGCTCCCACTATTGCTTTTTATCTTTTCTAGCATTGCATATTGTCAGATTTTGTAATTTGGAAAATTTAATAGGTGTAAAATGGATCTCATGTGGTTTTAATCTGCAATGCTCTGATTACAATGAAGGTGACATCTTTCATAATGGCTTTTGTTAGACATTTGTGTTTTCTTATATGTGAGGTATCTTAATTTCTTTACTCATTTTTGAACTTTTTACTTTGATTTGTAGGATTGTTTATGGTCTCAATGTTAATCCTTTGCCAGTTTGTGGCCTGTATTTTTATATTTATGTGACAGATTCATCATGTTTTTCTTTTATGATCAGTGCTTTCTGCCCAGTCCTAAAATACTTATATCTCCTAAATTATAAAAATGGTCCGCTTTATTATCTTATAATTTTAAAGGTTTGAATTTCAAGTAAGTCTTCGATCCATCTGATACTGACTTTTATATACAGTGTGAGGTAGGAATTCTTTTTTTTCCATGTGGATAACATTTTACCAGCATGATTTACTGAACGATTCTTTCTTTCCCTAACAATCTGCAAAGCCTCCTCTGTCACATAACAAGTTTTCTTCTTCTGAGCTGTCTCATTGGTCAGTCTTTTTACATAGTTCTGAGCCAATCTAACACCGTCATAGTTATTAAGGCTTTATAATTAAAAAGTCAATATCTGATAGGTAAGCCATATCATATTCTTTTTATTCAGGAGAATTTTTATTTCTGTTTATCTTGAAACTTTCCCATTCATATAAAATACAATCAGTTTGTTAAGGTCCGCAAGAATGAACTCTGTTGGGATTTTGCTAGTAATTTCCTCTGACGTATGGGTCAATTTGGAGAAAAATGACATCTTTAGCATATTAAGTCTTTAAATCTGTTACCTATAATATATGCTTCAATTTGTGTAGTTTTATAATGTCTTTCAATGAAGTGTTATCAAAGTCCCACATATGTACTACACACGCTTTGCTAGGCTTATTCCTAGATACTTTATAGTTTTGACTGTTATTATAAATGGTATGCAAAATTTTTGTTTTCTCATATAAATATATATATATATGAATGCATTAGATTTTTCTACAGTGGTATTGAAGCCAGCTGCCTTTCTAAACCTTCTCATCATTTCTAATATTTGTTTTTGAGAATTCCTTCAAGTTTTCTATGTAAACTCTTGCATCGACTTTAAGCAATTAAAGTTTTGTTTTTCCTTCCAGTCAGCATGTTTATGTATTTAATCCATTTTGAGTTTTAATTTTTGCATGTGGTGTGAGACAAGTCCAATTTCATTCTGCATATGGATATCCAGTTTTCCCCAAACCATTTATTGAATAGGGTAGCCTTTCCCCATTGTGTGTTCTTGGTATTCTTGTAGAAGATCAGTTGGCTATAGATGTGTGGATTTATTTCTAGGCTCTCTACTCTGTTCCATTGGTCTTTATTTCTGTTTTTATGCCAGTACCATACTGTTGTTACTGTAGCTTTGTGATATATTTTGAAATCAGGACATGTGATGCCCCCAGCTTTGTTCTTACTCAAGATTGCTTACTCAGGGTCTTTTTTGGTTCTATATGAATTTTAGAAATTTTTTTTCTGTTTCTATAAAGAGTATCATTGGGATTTTGATAGGGATTGTATTGAATCTATAGATCACCTTGGGTAGTATGGAATATTAATTCCTCCAATCCATGAGCATTTGTTTGTGTATTGTTTTTCTTGAAATAGAACTTTGCTGTGTGTTTCAGTTATCTATTTCTTCATATCAAACTATTCCAAACAACAGCCATTTTACTAGTTCTCCTGATTCTGTGGGTTGTTTAGGGTCTCAGTTGGACTGTTCTTTGGTTTATCTTGCTTAAGGTTTGTTATGCGTTGCAGTAAGATGGTGCTGAGGCTGGCAAGTCCAAGATGGGTTTATTCACATGTCTGGAGCCCTGGCACTGGTAGCTGGAAGCCTGGACTCCACTGGTACGCTAAAATGGCTGGGCCTCGTTCTCTCTCCAGGTAGTCTCAAGGTCTCTTTCTTTCCACCTGATTTCTTATGACCTCTTTCTGTCATGGGCTCTTTCCAGAAGAATAGCTGGACTACTGACATGGACGATCAGGGCTTTCAAAAGTACAAAAGCAGATGCTGCCAGGTTTTCTTAATTTTTAAGCCCAGAGTTATCAGATCACCATTTCTGAAATATGCTATTGATTGAAGCCAGTCTCAGAACTGTCTCTAGTTCATGGTGGGAGAGTGCTACACAGTGACATGAATATTGAGAGGTATGGTTAGTATCTCTGGAGACCAGCTACCAATCTGGCTTAAGATCCTTGATTTATATTGATGTTTTCCTCATTTCTTTGGGTATATTATGCCACTGTTTATGGACTTAATTATCGATTCCGTGAAGATCTCAGTGAATTTTATTTTCATAACTTTTTGGGTGATCTGCTTTATCTTGCTGGATGCTTTTAATATCTTTTCTTTGTACTTGGATTTCTGAATTTTTCTATGATGTATCTAGATGTAAATTTTAAATACTTTTTCTGAATACAATACATTATGCTTTCTGAATAAGTGGATTTACATTTTTTTAGATTTAAAAAATAAATTTTATTGCTTTTAGACCTTCTTGTAACTACTTTTTTTTTTTTTTTTTTTTTTTTTTTTGCGGTACACAGGCCTCTCACTGCTGTGGCCTCTCCCGTTGCGGAGCACAGGCTCCGGACGCGCAGGCTCAGTGACCATGGCTCACGGGCCCAGCCGCTCCGCGGCACGTGGGATCTTCCCGGACCGGGGCACGAACCCGTGTCCCCTGCATCGGCAGGCGGACTCTCAACCACTGCGCCACCAGGGAAGCCCTGTAACTACTTATTCATTTGTGTTTTTGAAGGACTTTATTTACTTATTTAAATGAAAGATTTTTTTAAATTCTATAGTGCTTTACAATTTTAAAAAGTTTCACACACATGATTTCATATAATCCCATAATAACCCTTTTTTCCCCTACCCCTACTTTGTACCTCCCCCCTTCCCTCTCCCCACTGGTTTCTTCTCTATATCTGTTAGTCTGCTTCTTTTTTGTTTTATTCACTAGTTTGTTGTATTTTTTAGATTCCACATATAGGTGCTATCATACAGCATTTTCACATTTCTGAAAAATTCTCATATGTTTTCTAATCAAATATTGCCTCACCTCCATTTTATGTACTCCATTCTTCTGGATTTCCAATGAGATGTATATTAGGCCATATCTTTCTAAATTCCATATTTCTTTTCTTCTCTTTTACATTTTCCATCTTCCTGTCTCTGTATACTATATTCTATGTAATTTTTTCACATTTCCGTTCAATTGCCACAAATATTGTATACTTTAAAATATACTTTTAATCTATCATCGACTTTTTGTTTTCAGCAATTATATTTTTTATATCTTAAGGTTCTATTCAGCTCATATTCAGATTTCCCTCATCATTCTCGATAGTCTCTTGCTGACTGCTTATTTTTATGATACTGTCCTTTATCTTATTAAACATTTCATATATAGTTGTTTTTTCATTCTGTAACTACTAATTCTGCTACCTTCAGTTTTTGAGGGTGTTGCCTGTTACTTCTGCTGGCTGTCATTCATGGTATTTATCTCTTTACATGTTTGGGGACTTTTGTTTGTGATTATGTATATATGAGATTTCTGCACGTGTAAATGGAGCTGCTTTCCTCCAGATGGCATTTATTTCTGTCTACGCTGAGAACCAGGTTTTACTTACCCGGGACTACTTCAACCTCTCTGAGAGTCTTGGTCAAGTTCTCAAGTTCACCTTTTATGGTGAGGATCTCAAGGATCACAGCTCCGTGTTTTGCTCACTTGATTATCACTTACAGTTTTATCCTCCTGTATCTAAGTTATTGGAAAGGAATTTGTCCCCATAGTAATCCCATAATTCCTGGATGTTTGCCCCCTGATATTCGACCCTGGCTTCACAGATGTTTTGGAGGGGAATTTGGGACATTTCCTTAAGATTCCTCCTGCTTATTGCAAGCCAAAAAACAAAAACAAAAACAAAAACAAAAAAAAACATTAGAAAGCATATTTATCAGGATTTAGTTGTTTAGCCTTAGGGAGATAGAGAACTTAGATTACTTAGTGTCAATTTGTTATTTATCATCTTGTATCTTGTATATTTAATTTATAATATTTAAAAGATTCCACCTAAAAAAGTAATTTTATTTATTTACTTTTTAGTTTTACTGAGGTATAATTAACAAAGAAAATTGTAAAATATTTAAAGCATACATCATAGAGATTTTATATATGGATACACTGTGAACATTCCTCCCATCTAGCTAATTTACACATCCATCACCTCACATATTAATCTTTTAAAAAAAATTTTTGGTGAGAACATTTAAATTCTACTCTCTTCTCTTAGAAAATTTCAACTATATAACAGTGTTATCAACTATAAACACCATGTTTTACATTAAGAAATGGTAATTTTATAAAAAGTAAAACCACACACGCCATATTTTTCTTTGTACTGATCAGCCAGTACAATGTTGTCGACACAGGTTAATCTCATTTAATAGAATGAAATGATTTCAGCAAAATTTTGAGGTAAGTGCTTACTAAGCAAATATGATTTTTCACATTTATTAAATTTGGAGGTAGTATACTAGAAATATTTTTAATTTATTATATACTTTTAATCGCTTCTCAGCCTTTTGGCTAAGATCAAGTGTATTATATACTTTTATACTTAAGAACATATAATGTTACCTGTGGATTGGAAAGCCAAGTGAGGAAGAATTTAATTTAATTTCCAAATCAAAAGGAAACTGTTACTCAGAATAGCCAACAGAATATTGAAGGAGAAGACCAACATTGGAGGACTGACACTACCTGACTTCAAGACTTACTATAAAGCTACGGTAATCAAGAAAGTGTGGTATTGATGACAAAAGAATAGACACATAGATCAATGGAACAGAATAAATAGTCCATAAATAGATCCACACAAATATAGTCAACTGATCTCTGACAAAGGAGAAAAGGCCATACAATGGGGCAAAGACAGTGGAACAAATGAACATCCACATGCAAAAAAAAAAAAAAAAAAAGAATCTATACACAAATCTTATACCCTTCACAAAAGTTAACTCAAAGTAGAATGTAGACATAAATGTAAAACAGAAAACTATAAAACTCCTAGAAGATAACATAGGTGAAAATCTAAATGATCTTGGGTATGGCAATGACTTTTTAGATAAAACATCAAAGGCATAGTCCATGAAAGAAATAATTGATATGCTGGACTTCATAAAATTAGAAACTTCTGCTCCGGGAAAGACAATGTCAAGAGAATGAGAAGGTGAGCCACAAACTGGGAGAAAATATTTGCAAAAGACACATCTGATAAAGGACTCTTATCCAAAATTTACAAAGAACTCCTAAGACTTGACAATAAAAAAACAAAGACCTGATTCAAAAATAGGCCAAAAACCTTAACAGGTACCTCACCAAAGAAGATGTACAGTTGGCAGATAAGCATTTGAAAAGATGATCCACATCATATGTCATCAGTGAGATGGATTAGTGGTTTAGACTATATTTTTAGTGCAGTTTTAGGTTCACAGCAAAACTGAGAGAAAGGTACAGAGATCCTATTTACAAAGCAAAAATAGACACAGACGTAGAGCACAAATGTATGGATACCAAGGGGGAAGGGGGTGTGGGATGAATTGGGAGATTTGGATTGACATGTATACACTACTGATACCATGTATAAAATAGGTAACTAATGAGAGCCTACTCTATAGCACAGGGAACTCTACTGAATTCTCTGTGGTGACCTAAATGGGAAGGAAATCCAAAAAAGAGGGGATATATGTATACGTACAGCTGATACACTTTGCTGTACAGTAGAAACTAACATAACATTGTAAAGCAACTATACTCCAATAAAAATTTCAAAAATATATAGTCTAAAAAACAAGAAAAGAAACTATCCTTGAAAAGTGCCCTGTAATGTCTATTTCTACTTGCAGAGACAAAATATTGAGGTACCTTGGAACAATCTTTTTTATCTCATCTCAGGGAAAAATCTTAATTGTGTGGCACTATGGCCTGTACCTGGGAATGATGCATCAGGACACTCTTAGACTTGAAAAAGGCAGCCTGGGAAAGACACTTGTTGGTTTGTCTATCCTGCTATTTTATTTCTGGGTAATTATACCAGAAATTCTGGAAATTATATTTTCTATCCTAGTGGATCTAAGGGATCTTCCATGTTCTTCAATGTCCCTGTTCATTATATTTGAATATTTGACCCCAAATGGGCCAATCATTATTCCCTTAATGCCTGGAATTTTGGACATTGAAAGAGCCTTGAACTCAAGAAATAGCAAAGTCAGTTATTCTTGAATAAACAAGTTGATTGAATAAAGGTTGATTATGTTTTACAAACTATTAGTGCATCAAAATGTCATCTTTTGTGGAGTATAATCAAGGGCTATTCACTGCCTGGCAATACTAGTTGTCAAAGTTTGCTAATAGTATGTATTTTTAAAAAAGTGTTTAGTTGCAGTGCTGTTAAGAACAGCTGGGATAAATAAGGATGCCACTAAATTATTTAATTTCAATATGAGTTGTATCTATTATCATATTAAAGTCTAAATTTTAGGTGATAGATGAGCTAACTAACCTAACTGTGGTAATAATTTTCAATATATACAAGTATCAAATCATCACATTATACATATTAAACTTGTACAAAGTTACATGTCAATTATATCTCAACTGGAAAAAATAGTTTAAATTTGACCTTAATATCATTAAGGACTTTTTTGATTTTAAGTGACAGAAAAACAAACCCAAAGTGCTTAAGAAAAGAGGAATTCTTTGGTCCACATAAATTACAAATCTGGGGATATTTTTATTTTAATATTTCTCTTGGACCAGGAAAAACCCAGTCTCTCTTCTCTTTCTGTGCCACTTCCATCCTCCAACATGCTTATTCCTCATGCTGGTAATATTGCTACGTCTTCAAAACGCCAAGCTCAGCAGAAAAGAGGAAACTTCTTTTCCCCATGAGTATACATAAAAGCCCTGGGTCTTATTCTTACTCCATATCTGTCACAAACCCATCACTGAACAGATCACTAAAACCAAAAGGAAGATGTGCTGTACAAGGCAGGCTAGCCTAGTTTACGGCATGGTAACACAAACCTGATTCATCAAAGACAGGCTTGGTCGTCTCACTCCTAGACTTAAGCTGAAGGGCATCCACTGTTTGGTTGCTGTCATGGTGGCAGAAGAAAGACCTTTGGATAGACCCACACTAGTAATTAAATGCTTAGCCTGGAAATGACAAAATGACATTGTTCACTATTCATTAACCAGAACAAGTCACATGGCCCCACTCAACCATAGGGGACAAGGAAGTGAAACTCTATCATGTGCTCAGAATGGTAGGGGGAAATTGGGTATTTTGAAAACAACACTGATGGATGCCAAATGTACTAATTGGCTCAGGTCATATACCCACCTAGACCTGGGAGTAGGGTCAGCCCCACTGCAGCTGAAAACATGTAGGTTTTCACAGAAAACAGGCTATTATTAGGAAAAAAGTAGGAGTTATTATCAGAAAAAATAATATATTACCTATAATTAAGTCAATTTCTAGTAAATGACCAAAGTTCTGGATTCAGTATGAGTATATCTTTCTGTGTTAATAGATTATTAACTTCCAAGTGTTAAAAATGTTACCATATTTGTGGTTATAAACCAAAAGCCCCAAACTGTTATATTTTCCCCTATCCTGTTGATTTTAACCTGGTTGATCAACACAGTCTAAAGTTTTCAAAGTAGACATTTTAAATCTAGTTCAGTTCCTAATTTATGATTTATTGGACAGCTAAACCTGTGAAACTAAAGTGGTCTTAAACCCGTAACTAATTCTTTTCACAAATAAAGATGTGGGATTCACACTTACGTCTTCATTCTTTAGTACCTAGCTAGAATGGTTCTGTCCCCCTTGTGGGTTTTAGCAGCATTAGACCAGGTTTTGTTTTCCTTTTTCCAGCAAGATGTTCAGTATCAAGTATTTTTCTTTCTTTAGCTTTGAGGAACAGATACCCATTTAAGTGAATTTAAGAAGAGATTATTTTAAGTCTACAACAGGTACTCTCTGCTTTCTCCATCTCTAAAACTACCCTCATTCTTTCACCTTGGTTTTTTTCCTCTTCTCTCTTAACATCTGTTCTGTTTTTCCTTTCTTAATAATCTCTCTGCTTATTCATATTCATAGCCCAGGGCACTACAGCCAAAGGACAATAAGTTACAATCTCTGGGCCTTTTTCTTAGTCAAATTTCAAAGAAAGAAATAAAATTGGCTGGGTGTTGGAAGTTGATCTACTGTTAGCGAAATCAACTCTGGTTGGGGGAAAGTATCACATAGTATATACAGCTGCCTCTTTTAAGGCTTTGGGGTGGGGCAGGTTAGCAAGGAGAATTGTACAAGAAAGCTAGATGGTCATGTCTGCTGTAGGAATTAGGATGAGAATATCGATACCATTTATCCTTACTACAATTTTAAATGCTTTACAAATTTTAACTCATTTAATCCTATGAGGTGAATAGTATTATTACACTCATATTACAGATAAGAAGACTGAAATATAGGGGGGTCAAATAACTTGTTCATGGTCATACAGTTAATAAGAGGCAGAGCCACTCAGATTTTGGAAGTAGGCAGTATTGCTCCAGAGTCTATGGTTGCTATACCACGAGACTTGGCTATCCTAAAGCATCAGTTTACATCAGTGAATTTACTGACTTGAGATATTCCCTTAACTCTTCTGCCAGTAGTAAAATGTTTCTCATTCTCCAAAGCTCATCTTCAATACTAGCATTTTCACTTTGCAAGCTTTCCTGAACACCTTCCTTCTGCTGTTAAACCACTCTGTACATTCTCTTCATTACCACACAGATCACCTTGTTCTGTGATTGTTTAATACTGTAATACTGTGAGCTTCTGTCGAGCAAGGGCAATATATATCTTATCTTTGTGTTCCTGGTGCACAGCATAATTACTGGCACATAACTTAATGAATTGTTATTAGATTATTCACTTACTGAAAGAATGAATGCATTAAATATGATTTATGCTACACAAATTTTACCAGTTTCTCTTCTGCTTCCGGATTATAGGACAAAAAGCACTTCCATAAGAAAACCTGGGAACAACGCTTGTGAATCTTTGAAATTATTGGGATTCAGAAGCCGAGACAGTGGTTGGTTTGTGCTTGATGGTGTCATGGTGAGAACCGTGCAAAGTGGCTTGATATCATTTGAATTGTGTGAACATTTAGAGAGGTAATACAACAGTAAACAATAAATATTGATGATATTATATCCTGATGGTTCATAATTGATGTTTACAGAAGTAGAATCATAGGATTAGACTTTTTATTCCTCAAATAGAAATATGAATAGTCCTTTAGGGTGTTCTTAAAATGCAAACTAGTCCTGACATGAATACGCTGTCTGTAATTTCATTCATGATAGTTTAATAGGTGCTGTTGGAAACCACTCTTAACGTAAATTTATTTTTACAGTTTTCTTCTAACTCCAAAATAGTTTTAAAATAGCACCTTCATTTCTGAAATTCCAGGGAGATAGTAATTAACCATTCATATTATGCTTATCTCCTATGTATATATAAACTGAATTTGTTATTCCAGTGTCCTCATTTTGCTTTCTCATTTCCATGTTTTCTAGACAGCTCATTATGAGAAGAGTTAGACATGTTAAGGTTCCTGAGAAGTAGACACTCATAAAGAGAGGGCAGTCACATGTCCCAGGATAGCCTTTATCTCATAAAGGAAGAGCTTACATTTGTAATTGTTTTGGGTCAGTTCCCTAGAAAAAGAGTCTAAGATGAGAATGCAAGTGATTCTTTGAGGAAGGGCTCTCAGGGGGACTCCTGTAGAGTGATGAAAGAAAGCAGGGAGGGTAAGGGAAGAAATGGGAGAAATTATGGCTTGAGCTGAAGTTTTACCTCAGCCTGATACCTCAGGGGAGCTCTGAAGTGTGAGTACCAAGGAGGCTGGCTTTACACTCTTGCATCAGTTAGTTTTTGTCTATGGATGTGGGGCTGTTCTGGGGGAGGGGGCTCTTATAGAGTAATTTTCTGGAGAACAGTTGGGCAATGGGTGGGCCAGAACAGGAAAAGGGATATGAATTAGTTTGCTAGGCTGCCATCATAAAGTATCACGAACTCGGTGGCTTAAACAACAGAAATGTATTGTCTTACATTTCTGGAGGCTAGAAGTCCAAAATCAAGGTGTTAGCAAGGTTTATTCCTTCTGAGGACTCTGAGGGATCTGTCTCAGGCCTCTTTCCTTGGCTTATAGATGGCTCACTTCATGTTCACACGGCATTCTCTCTGTATGTGCATTTGTGTCCAAATTTCTTTTTTATGACACCAGTCATACTGGATTAGGGTGTGCTCTAATGACCTCACACTGATTTGATTACCTCTGCAAAGACCATATCTTCAAATAAGGTTGCATTCCGAGGTACTGGGGATTTGGCCTCCAACACAGGATTTGGGTGGAGGGGACACAATTCAACCCATACAGTGTCCACCATAACAACTCTTATCACACAGTGACAGAGATTAATATTTCAATCCCCACTTAATAATGACATATATTTTGTGTCCTATTGATAGTAAACAGATTATCTGGATTATCTTTCTCTTTTTGAAGTAATTCTCTTTGGTAATGCTAGTTAAAATATAATTTAAAATATGCTGCCATATTTAGAGCTAAGCTGAGGCTGGATGACTTCTTTGTTTATGGGCATCTGTTTTAGAACTTGATTTGTTTAAGCTGGTTTCCTGACTGCCAAGAGTTTCATTCAAGTAGTTCAGGAATTTAATCAATTAATCATCAGAATGCTTGATTTTTAAAGGAGGTTTGGTTAATCATTGCTTTGGGGGGCTGTTATTAGTTATTCTTGATATTTTTGAAACTGGCTGTTTCCCTCAGGTTACTCCTTCTTTCTTCCATGCAGGTTTATAGTGCTTCACCCGTCTTCCATTGTGGACAATAGCCATTTGGTTTCTTTTGTGAAGTCTTTGGAGGAAGCTATGCTCAGCATCACAGTTTGCATTGTACTTTATCACCAGAAAGACAACCCACATAGAATCGTTATTTTAGTGGTGCCTTCTAAAGATTTACATCAGGTGCTTAGGAACTTGCGCTTGGAAGCCTCTAGTGGTCCTCCAGAGCCATCTCGCCATTTCCAAGTGAAAGAAGGAGAACAACTCTTTTTAAGGTTTACTGGAAACATATTGGCTTCAAGTAAGTATCAAGAAATCTTTTTGCATATGCTATGGGCTATCAGGCACAAGCTTCAGAAGGAGTCCACTAAACATGTTTTACTAATGAAATCTTCAAAGAACTGAGGGGAAGCTTTGGAAAAGTAGGAAGAGAAAAAGGACTTATTTACTTCTTTCTTTCCAGTCTGTTTCTTCTCTTTTTAGGGCATGCACATTCCTTAATGGGCAGACTCTAAGTGACACTTTTAGAAATAATCTTCTCCATAATTTGTATAGCTGAGTTCAAGCTAGGATCATCTCTTTCCTACACCAGTGTCGTTGCCTCTTAAATATTCCTCTGTTTTCACTATTAGCCATGTGAAATGGAATGTATCAATATTTCCATAGAGTAATAACAGTGATCTTTTAAAAATATGAGTCATACTTTATTACTCCCCTGATTAAAACTTTGTAATTACCTCCTATTCCACTTTAAATAATACCCAAACTCTACGTTATCCTACAAAGAATTTAACGTGGGGTCAGTGGACTCCCAAGAGATGTGTGGATAGACTATATTCCAGCATAACTGTCTTATTTATAATTCCAATTATTCTATTTTATATATTTAAAAGACTACGCTGGGAAGGAATCAATAAGCTTCACCAAAGTCCAAAAGGGACCATGGCACAAAAGTGGTTAAGAACCTCAGATCCAGATGACATACCCCTGCTTACCTCTTATCTTTATATTTATCTAGTGATCTTTTATTTCCATTATAAATCTTACCACAACTTGAAATTACTTATTTATTTGTTTATATACTTTTCATTCCTATATTTATGTTCTTCACTGGAATGTAAATTCCATTAGGGCAGTGACTGTATCTTTCTTGCCGTGTACCCTTGAGCCTAGAATAGTGCCTGGTATATCAAGGGCTTTCAATAAATATGCAGTAAATGAATGAATATATGATGATGCTGAGGAAGACAAACAGGGTGAGTGACTATGAGAGGTGGCAGGAGATGTGGGAGAAGTGAGGGAATGGGCGAGACAGAAGAGATAAAAGGAGAGAAAGAGAAAAGGAAGAAAAAGAAGAACACAGAGAGGAAAGAGCTGTGTGAGAGAAGAGAGAAAGAGAGCTTTGGGGGAGTTGCCATCACAGACATTTCTTTTTTATTGATTCAACCGCTTTTCCTTTCTAACTCCTTTCCTTGAGGCAGAATAATATCGAACAGCATGCATGTAAAGATGAGGTGTGGGGGAAATTCAGGAATGGGTTTTGTGGGAATTTCTGGCCCAGGAGTCCTGTGATAGACTTGACTTGAAGTAAGAGTCTCTGTTTACTTATAAATTAATATAGATCTCATTGATTTTTTACATGGTGCCTATTTTCTCTCTAATTCTGGAAATTACTGTAAGCTCCACTGGCTCTTTGCTCTCTGTGGCTTCAAAAATGATGTGGCTTAAAGCTGAGGCTGCCCTTTTTTTGGTATCTCAGAAATAAGTGAGATTCAAAGCGTCCCAATTTGAAGTATGTCTTCCACTTTCGCATGCAGAATCTCAGCCATCGGAGCCAGTTGATGGGACCTATGGAGTGAGTGACTAAATGTCAGAAAAAGGGGAAGGGAAAGGAGAGGAGGAGAGGAATGAAGGGTGGAAGATATCCCTTCCTACTTGGCTTCCGGAGTAGAAACTACGCTAGGATAATCCCTCTAAGAGAGAGTCAAAACCTGGAGGTGTCCCACCCAAACTAGTGATGCAAATGACTTCCTGTAGTGCTTGGGACAGCAGCTGTGTTTACCTCCTGCTCCACACAGGAGAGAGTTACCGTGCTTCTCATAGGCAACGGTGGAGTGTACTATTGCCTATAATGGGGAATAGGGAGTATATGCTAAAATAAGAGTACTTGGAGACAGGCAGCATGTGTGCAGTCCCTCCATATAGGAATGAAGAAGAACTCTTCACTCAAAGAAAATGAGTCAGTCAGGATGCCAGGATCCTTTCTCCTGTGCCTTTTCTAGAGACTTATGGCCAGATCTGGAGCTTCACTGGATTTTCTCCATCTAAGAGGAACAAGACCCTCAGTAAAGAATTGATACCTGATCCTTCCATCAGGGCCTGTGGTAGCCTCTGTGAATCTCAGATACAAACTGCCAGAGGTTGTCGGCCTGGAGGTCCTCCCCTCAATCCATCCCCACCCTCTTCTCCAGTCATCTCCTACTGTATTTTCCTATCTCGCTTATAATGATCACGTTTGGAGAAGCTTTTCCTATCTTTCCTGATTACATCTGTTCTTATTTTACTTATTCAGATCCTTATGTAATTCTCTTAGTGGACATGGTCATAGATATAATCTTCTATTTATTTTTTAATTGTTTGATCAATGTCAGTGTCTCTGACTACAGTGCCATGAAAGGAGGGCCTGTTTTATTGGTGGGTTTGCTTTATTTTAGGGAGGTGCCTAAAAGCTAGAAGAAGTATTTGTTTGAAGAATGCAGACAAAAGATTTGGAACAAAATTAACATTATAGTATTATGTGATTAAAAGTATTTAAAACTTTAATTAATAAATTTAGATGACTGCTCGTTGAGAAATATCACAATCTCTATATTCCTTATATAGAATACAGATGATTCTTTTGACTGAGGACCTTGGGACATGGAGATAATTTCTACTTCTATGAGAAAATAAGATAGGTGTTCCTTTGGTTTTTATATTGGCCTTTGGCATTCTTCTGGACACAGCTAGAATCTTCTTTCTCTCTCTAGGTTAGAGCTGTTGATTCAGCACTTAAGCTTTCTATTGCATCACATCTAAGCCCCCAGTGCTCAGAAAATTCATAAAGTGCTAGGAAACGGGCAGACAGAATTTTATATAATGACACCTTAGCACCACTCATAACATTGAGTAATGCCCCAAAGAGGTCTGTGTGTGTCCAAGTTGCCCCAAATGCCCTTTGGCCCAGAGAAATAGTTTTCCCAGACACACATGTTAGAATGTTAGAATGACCTTCCTTTTACTCATTTAACAAAGATTCCCTGTCCTTATGTACATCATATTTTACTGGAGAGACACAGAGAAGAAGCAAATAAATAATAAAATGTACAGCTTAATGAGATGGAAAGTTCCTTACAGAAGAATAAAGGAAAGGAAATAGAAAGTCTCAGAGAGTGGCAGATTTGCAATTTTAAATAGACTCATCAGAGAAAGTGCCGTTTCAGCAGAGACTTGAAGATGAGAGAGCAAGCCATAATCCTACCCCAGGAGAATTTGTCCCAGGCAGAGCAAGGAGGCTGGGATGGCTGGATGAGAGGGATGAAGAGGAGAGTTGGAGGAGATGAGGTAGGTACTGGTCATGCCTTGAAGGCCATTTCAAGGACTTTGCCTTTTATTCTAAATGAAGTGGGGAGCCAAGAAGGGTTTTCAACAGGGGCAACACATGATCTGGGTCAGATTATATCTGTGTTGAGATTAGATGGTATACGGCAAGTGTAGCAGCAGGGAGACAGGTTAATGAGCTATTGCAATGAATCAAGCAAAGGATGATGGAGGCTTAGAGGCAAAGGTATTAGAAATTGTTTCTGGTATTTTCGCCATAAGCATCTTTGCCATAGACATCTTTGCCACAAGCATTTTTTACTGCATAACTAATTAGCCATAAGGCAATTTTGCCATAAAAGGTATAATGGCAAAAAATAAAAAAGGGGCATTTAAAAGCACATAATGAAACATGAAAAATGAATAACAGAATTATAAAGACTTTACTGCGACACAAAATATTTAAATACAATTAAAATGTGTGTAGATTCATGACAATGCTGCACAGATAACTGATTTTATTTTGTGGGTTGTACCTAAGCACTTGTTTCCAAGTCTTTTGTTCATAGTATTTTATACATTTTTTTTTACTTGTTTATTCCTCTTTCGGTTTGGCATCGCACTTTTTCTTATTCACTAAAACTTCATCCTTCACTGAGAGAGGTATCAGTTTCCATTTACTAGGAAGCATATTTGTAACTGAGCTTTGTGTTGCATTGCAAAACCTTCTACACTGTTTGTCCTTTGCATATTGTCACATGTCTGTTGACAGATGTTCCAAAGTTCTATGGGAAATGTGGGTTCAACTCTGGGCCTGCCAGGCTCTCAGTCTCAGCCTCCTTCCCCCCCAGTGTAGTGTGTTTCGAAATAAGAAACCAATTCTTGGGGTAAAACATCATCATCTGTCATGATTTTTTTGTTGTATATGTCAAACCAAACTGTTAACCAGTTATTTTACCTTTTACAGCAAAATTGCCTTATGGCCAGATAGTTATATGGCAAAAATGTGGTGGAAAAAAGCCTTGTGGCAAAGATGTCTACAGCAAAGATGCTTATGGTGAAAGTACCTAGAACTGGTGGAGAGGTGTTAGGACACAGAAATATCCTGAGCCAGTGGTTCTCATGAGAGTCTTCTGGTTCTCTGTGTTGGTAGCATGTCACTTCTTCATGTGACTTTTCTAAGCAAAAACATATAGGTCTATGTTTGTACTTCCTATGTCTTCAATGAAAAATATTCCAATACGCATTATTGAGAAGAAAATACATTGCTATAAGAAATATCTAGTAACTCACAAAATATAAATAAATAAATAAATAATTTAGTTCTTTAAATGACAAATATTTATTGTATAGCTCCTATCTTACGATCCCTACTAGGAACTATGTACATAATATGTTGATGAGAAAGAGGTTCTCAAAATGTCAACTAATGATTGCTTTCATAATTTTGGTATGTAATGAGTGACTTTTGGTTTTACTTCTCTAAATATGCCAGAGTGGGAGAAAAAAATAAAATAATGCAATTTCTTTGTGCTATTTGTTCATTTTTTGGTTCTGTTTTTTTCTGTGACAAAAGGTCTTCAAAATATAGTGTTACATCTTAGCAACAATGAAACTCCAACTTAAGTCTACATAATACTTTCTTTGATAACACTAAGATCATGCTATTTATTACTAGTAAATCCTCAATAATTTCATCCTTATTTCATATATAAATGTGATTCTTAGAGATTTACATTACAAATCTTTATTTTTTAAAATTAACTGGCAATACGAGGTAAATAAGTTTTAGAAATAGGTAGAACCAATGTGACTACGCCTCATCCTCCAATCTTTATATACTTTATATACTTACATTATCCCTTGTAAGTAATTGTATACCTGGCAGGGAGTATCGTTCAAGGGGTGGAAGGAGAAATTTACTAAATTATATTCTGTTGGGACAAAAGTAGCAACATTTTTATTGGTAGTACTCTAGTGACATGGAAGTAGAAGTTTGCTAAGTGTTCCCACAGTGATCTAGAAACTCTAATTTACTATTTACTAGATGACATTTCAGTGACTCCAAATAATTTCTCTTTTTTTTCTTTTTCCCTTTCTTTTTCTTTCTTACCGGAATGAAACTTTTAAAGCAAACCCTGGCTAGACATGACTGTCCTAGGATGTCCTAGGAATCTGTTTTGTTCAAGGAGCCAGGTTGCTTCTAAAATGTAGACTTAAGCAAAGGGACATACTCCTATACCTTCCATAACCTGGAGTTATTCTAATTCTAGATTTAATTGTGCTTTAGAAATTCACCAAAATGACCTCTAGCAGTCACAACAAGGAGAAAAGTATTAGTGTCATCTACATCTCTCACAGAATGCAAGAGGGAAAGCTTCCCATGAGAGAGAGAGAGAGAGAGCGAGAAAGAGAAAGCTCTGGGCAGTCAACTTCCAGGCCTCTGAGAGCAGCAGAAAGTTGCAACTTAGATATAAAAGCTTCATATTGACAGTTTTTTTAAAAATTTAAGTGGGCTGTTTTTTGTCATACAAATTCAAAACAATGTAAGAATCCGTCTTCGTTCTTCTCATTTGCTGTCATTGCTATTATTTACTGAGCCTTTATTATGTGCCAGGCCCTGTGCCAACCATTCTATCCATACTGCCTCATTTCATTCCCAGAACAATCCTAGGAGGTAAGTTTTACTTCTCGTTTTAAAGGTAAGGAAGTTAAGGCTCCAAGAAGTTCAGAGATGTGCAAGAACTGGATAAATATTACGGCGTAGGTAAATATTAGAGGCTGAACGTGGATCTAGATCTTTATGTCAGAAACATATTATAACCACTACATTACAGCTTACTTTTAAATTTTGCTAAGGGTAATGCACACTTGCCTTACGAATATCGTAGTGTCTGTTTTACTGTTGCAATGAGAAGGTGAAATATCCTGACTGTCATGGTAAAACCCCCAAGAGTGAAATGTTATGTTCACTAAAGCTCCATTATTTTCAGTGGACAGTTGAGGAGACTTTTACATATGCTTGTTTGGGGAGAATTCACCAGGTTTTAATAGAAATTTCAGTTACTATTAAATCTAGAAACTATTCCGTTTGGAAGTTCTAGAACAGCACTGTATTTCTGCATGGTGAAAATGTTTTATATATGTACTCTCCCATATGGTAGCTACTAGACAAATGTGGCTATTGAACATTCGAAATGTGGCTAGAGCACCGAAGGAATTGAATTTTTATCTTAATTAGTTTTAACTTTAATTTTAAAAGCCACATTTTGCTAGTGGCTACCGTATAGGAGAGCACAGTTCTAGAATGTCTGTTGTGAGGTCATGATGGTGTGCAATGTGATATGAATAGTTAAGCGAAAGGAAAAATATCATTCTTAAAAAGTGAAAATAATTTTCTATGTAGAGAAAGAGATGAGTATTTCCAGTGGTTTCTTGTTGTAGCAAAATGGAATAGATAAAGAAAATCAGATTAATGATGACTCCCACAAATGCATTAAAAAAAGAAAAAGAAAATCAAAGATTATTAGATCTAGAAGCAGCCAGAGAGCACCTGGTCCAAATATAGATGAGAATCATTTTAGTAATTTATACAGTCTCAGCCTAGTGCTGCTTTATTAGGTTATGTTTTGACAAGAGGTATTGACACAAAAAAGACAAATTTTTAAAAATGAATGATTATTTGGATTTTTTTAAAGTAAGTAAAAAAACAGTGGTATATATTAATAGTAACAAATGCATTTTACTTCCATTTAGGCAATGGGAAGGATTATGGAAAAGACTACAAGCTTATTTTTCATTTACAAAGGAAACCTAGACTGGAACTCCAAATCAAAGAGGTGGATGAATTTGGAAATTATAGCTGCCCTCATTACAAGGGTACCATTGTAGTTTATAAAGTAGCTAAAGAAAAGATAGTCCACAACTTGGATCAATCTCTCATACTTAACGAAAACAATTATCAGTTGCCAATTTGCAAATTACCATTGAAATTGCCAAAGGTGAGTGATTTTACTTTCCTAATTACTGTATTTTGTTAATTCTCTATAATTCTCTACCAAATTCAATATTGCATAAATATGGATACTTATGGTTGAAAGGAAAGATAGGAATAATGTTGATAAGGAAGGATAAGCTACAAGAGTGATAGAATGCATGTCAGGATTTCTACTTTCTTCCATATCAACTTTGTAATAGGAACAATTCAAGTTGGTCTGGTCCTGACAGTATGTTGTTAATGACTATTGAAAAAATGTCATTCATTTTCTGTAACTGATTCTGAGTAACTAAAAAAAATCATTTATAAAAACATTGAATACCTTTCAGAACACAATTTTCGAAAAATCATGTGGTGACAAGGAAAATGACATCAAAATATTTTCAGTGAGACTTACCAAATCCTGCACGTTTGTTTTAAGAGTTAATTACTCTTTCATTTCTGATTTTGTTTATTTGAGTTCTTTTTTTTTTTCTTTTTGGTTAGTCTAGTTAAAGTTTTGTTAATTTTGTTTATCTTTTCAAAGAACCAACTCTTAGTTTCATTGATCATTTATACTGTCTTTTCAGACTCTTTCATTTATTTCCACTCTAATCTTTATTATTTCCTTCCTTGATTAAATTTGGACTTTTTTGTTCTTCTTTTTCTAGGTCTTTCATGTGTAAAGTTAGCTTATTTGCAATTTTTCTTGTTTCTTGAAGTAAGCCTGTATCTTCAAGAACTTTTCTCTTAGACCTGCTTTAGCATAGATGTTGGTATGTCCTGTTTCTGTTTTCATTTGTCTGTGTAGTTTTTGATTTTGTCTTCAAATTCCTAATGACTCATTGGTTATTCAGTAGCATGTTGATTAATCTCCACATTTTATTGAATTTCTCAGTTTCTTCTTGTAGTTGATTACTAGTTTCATGTCACTGTTGTTTGCAGAAGATGCTTGACAGGATTACAATCTCCTTGAATTTATGGAGACTTATTTTGTGACCTAACACGTGACCTATTTGGAGAATGGTCCACATGCACTTGAGAAAAATGTGTATTCTGCTGCTTTTAGATGGAATGTTCTTTCTCTCTATATATTAGGTTCATTTGGTTTAATGTGTTGTTTAAAGTTGATGTTTGCTTATTAATTTTCTGTATGGATGATCTATCATTGATGTAAGTGGAATATTAAAGTCCCTTATTATTACTGTATTGTTGTCAATTTCTCCCTTTAGGTCAGTTAATATTTGCTTTATTTATTTTGGTGCTACTATACTGTCTGCATATATATTTATAAATGTTACATCTAGAGGAGAAGTTACAACTGATACCACAAAAATAAAAAAGATCATAAGAAACTACTACAAACAATTATATACCAACAAATTAGGCAACCTACAAGAAATGGATAAATTCCTAGAAACAAAAAATCTTCTAAGATTCAGTCATGAAGAAATAGAAAATCTGAATAGACTGATTTCTTGTTAGGAGATTGAAACAATGATCAAAAACTTCCCAGCAAACAAAAGTCCAGGACCAGACAGCTTCATGGATGAATTCTAACAAACATTCAAAAGAATATTTACTATCTATCCTTCTCAAACTCTTCCAAAATATTGAAAAGGAGGGAAAGCTTCCAAAATTTTTTTATGAAGTCAATATTACCCTGATACCAAAACCAAACAAGGACACCATGAAAAAGAGAAAATTACAGGCCAATATCCTTGATGAACTTAGATGCAAAAATCCTCAACGAGATGTTAGCAAAGTGAATCCAACAATACATTAAAAGAATCATACACCAGGATCAAGTGGGATTTATCCCAGGGATGCAAGGATAGTTCAACATCTGCAAATCAATCAATGTGTTATACCACATTAACAAAATAAAGGATAAGAATCATATGATCATCTCAATAGAAGCAGAAAAAAATTTTGACAAAATTCAACATCCATTTATAATAAAAATTATCAACAAAGCAGGTATAGAGAAAAGTTACCTCAACATAATAAATGCCATACATGACAAACCTACAGCAAACATCATACTCAATGGTGAAAAGCTGAAGCATTTACACTAAGATAAGGAACATGACAAGGATGCCCACTCTTGCCACTTTTATTTAATTTAGTACTAAAGGTCTTATCTAAAGTAGTGTAGACAAGAAAAATAAGTAAAAGGAATCCAAATTTTTTAAAAAAGTAAAATTGTCACTATTTGCAGATGGTATAATAATATATATAGAAAACCCTAAAGACACTACCAAAAACTGTGGGAACTAATTCATCAATTCAGTAAAGTTGCAGAATACAAAATCCATATATAAATAAATCTGTGGCATTTCTATACACTAATAATGAACTATCAGAAAGAGAATTAAGAAAACAATCCCATTTACAATTGTATAAAAAAAAGCCAGTAATAAATTTAACCAAGGAGGTGAAAGGCCTCTACACTAACAATTGTAAGACATTGATAAAAGAAATTGGAGAAGATACAAATAAATGGAAAAATACCCTGTGCTCATGGATTGGAAGAATTAAAATAGTCAAAATGTTCATACTAACTAAAGCAATCTACAGATTTAATGCAATCCCTATCAAAATTCCAAAGGCATTTTTCACAGACCTATAACAAATAATTTTAAACTTTGTGTGGAAACACAAAAGATCGCAAATAGCCAAAGCAATCTTGAGAATGAAAACAAAGCTGGAGGGATCAAGCACCTTGATTCAAACTATATTACAAGGCTATAGTAATCAAAACAGTATGGTATTGGTATAAGGACAGACACACAGATCAATGGAACAGAACTGAGAAGCCAGAAATAAACCCATACATATGGACAATTAAATTATGACATTGGAGCCAAGAACATACTGCAAAGAAAGGATAGTCTCCTCCATAAATCATGCTGGGAAAACTGGACATCCACATGCAAAAGACTGAAACTAGACCAGTATCTTACACAATGCATAAAAATTAACTCACAATGGATTAAAGGCTTGCATGTAAGACCAAGAAAATCGTAGAGGAAAACATAGGCATAACCTCCTTGACATTGGTCTTAGCAATGTCTTTGTAGATCTGACTCCAAAGGCACAGGAAACAAAAATGAAAATAAACAAATTCAACTACATCAAACTAAAATGTTTCTTCATAGTGAATGAAATCATCATCCAAATAAAAGTTGAACCTATTGAATGAGAAAAAATATTTACAAATCATATATCTGAGAAGGGGTTAATATCCAAAATATATAAAGAATGCATATAATATGACAACAAATACAGAAGCAACTCAATTAGACAGTGGGCAGAGAAACCAGACAGACACTTTTCCAAAGAAGACATACAGATGGTTGATAGGCATATGAAAAGATATTCAACATCACTAGTTATTAGGGAAATAAGAATCAGCACCAAAATGAGATATCATCTCAAACCTCTTGTATAGAATAGCTATTGTCAAAAAGACAAGAAATAGCAAGTATTGGAGAGGATGTGGAGAAAAGGGAACCTTTATACACTTTGGGGTTGGTGGGAATGTAAATTGGTCCAGCCACTATGAAAAACAGTATGAAGATTCTTCAAAAATTAAAAATACAACTACCATATGATTCAGCTCTTCCCCTTCTGGGTATTTATCCAAAGAATACAAAAATAATAATTTGAAAAGATATGTGCACCCTATCTTCATTGCAGGATTATTTACAATAGCCAAGCTATGGAAACAACCTAAGTGTCCATTGATGGATGAATGGATAAGGAAGATGTGGTATATATACATAATGGCATACTACTCAGCAACAGAAAGAATGAAATCTTGCGATGTGCAATAACATGGCTGGACTTTTATGGTATAATGCTAAGTGAAATAAGGCAGACAGAGAAAGACAAATACCATGTGATTTCACTCATCTGTGGAATCTAAAATACAAAAAAATGATCAAACAAACCAAAACAAAAACAAACTCATGGATACAGATAACAGATTGGTGATTACCAACCAGAGAGGAGGGGGGTTTGGGGGACAAAATGGTTGAAGATGTCAGTTGTATGGTGATTGGTAACTAGATTTTTGGTGTTGTTCACTCTGTAGTGTATACAGATATCAAATTGTAATGTACACCTGAATCGTATATAATGTATTGATAACATACCAATTTTACCTCAATTTTTAAAAAGAGTTAATTACTTTTTTCTAAAATTCTTATTCTTATCAGGAGTGTAGGAATGAATTCTCTCAACACATGAAACAAAAAGTAAATAATTTTATTGTTATATGTACTATTTCTTTCAGTGATCCAGGACTTGTACTTCTAAACTATATTCTAATGAGGAATATAACTGAAAAATTTATCACTCCAGAGGAAGAACAAACTTTTTATCATTTAAAGAAAGCCAGAAGTAGTTTTACATGGTTTTACTTGTGTTATGAATAGCAGAAACATGTTTTCTATGGGATTAGATCTTGTACTGATTTTGAATAAATTAGTAAAGTAAGTCATTAATTTGACAAATATTATTTGAACTTCTGAAATAGGAAATGTGCTATGCTAGGCATTCTGATAAATACAGAGCTGTATAGGATAATACATGCCCTAAAGCTATGTTGTCCTTGATGCAGCCACTATCCACATGTGTCTATGGAGCACTTGAAATATGGCTAGTCCAAATTTAGATGTACCTTAAGTGTCAAATACACATTGGATTTCAAAGAGTTAGTACAAAAAGATAGAAAATATTTCGTTATTTTGCTCATAATGATTTCATAGTAAGTTTTGGTTATGGAGTTAAACAAAAATATATTATTAAAATTAATCTCATATGCTTAAAAAGTTTTTATGTGGCTAACTAGAATAGTTGAAATTATGTGTTTCAAACTATATTTCTATAGGACATCATTGCTCAAAATTGTTTACAATCTAGCAGAGTATGCAAAACATGTATACAAAATCACCTTGTAAGATTGTGAATAATTAGACTAAGGGTATAAACAGTGTACGAATAGTTATTCAGAGGAGGGAAATTGTTTTTCTGGAAGCTAAAATCAATAGAAGATTCATGGTGGTTGTGGCATTTTACCTGAGCTTTGTAAGTTTGTAGAAATTTGGCCATTGGGAATGAAGAAGAAAGTATGTTAGGCTAAGGAAATGGAATGAATTTGACCGGGGATGGTAGGCAGGAATTCAGAATTCGTATAACCACCATTAAAATAATTTCTAATGTGCCAAAGATCTTTCAAATGTTTTCCATGTACTGTATCATTAAATCCTCACAAACATCATATGAAGCATTATCACTGTTCTCATTTTAGGAAACTGAGGCATAAAAATTTTAGGCAACTTGCCCATGTACCCGTGACTAAGAAAGTGCCAGAAGTGGGATTCATACCCAGAAAATCTGCTTCACACATAGGCAACCACTGTATGCTATTTCCTCTTTAGCAGATAACACTAGGATTCTTAGTCGAGGATACAGGATGGATTTTAGGACATTTGGGTTCTCCTAGGAAATTGTATAACAATTTCATGTATACCATGCTTTAGTGTAGAGGTGATATTAAAATTATTTCACAAATGATAGGACATGGGTTCTTGTCATTCACATTGAAAGTAGCCATTTGAGCAGGGTCCTAGAGACATTAACCCTTTACTTGCTGGTTTGGGGGAGATCCTGGAGTTCTTGGGAGGCATGTGTAGGGTAGCATAGTCTAGTAAACCACTGATACTGAAAATTATATTTTAAGAATGATATAGCTAGAGCAGTGTATACCCACTATTGGTTTTTCCTCTGTGAGTTTTCATTTCCATTTTAGGGCCTTTGCCCTTGCTGTTCCCTATGTTTGGGGGTCTCTTCCCTCAGATAGTCATGAAACTGGTTCTTATTAGTCAGGTCTCAGCTCAACTATCACCTCCTTATCCTTATTCTTCCATCTCCTTATCTCAAGTCACTCTTTAACGCCTGACCCTTTCAAAACTTACTTCATAATGCTTATCATCAATTGAAATTATTAGATTTATTTATTTGTTTATTTAATTTCGACTTGACTTTCCTCCTTGAGAGAGCAAGTCCCATGAGCTAAGGACCTTGTCTACCCTATTCCGGCTCTAGCGTCAGTAATTAGAACAGTGTTGGGCATATTGTAGGCACTCTAAATATTTGTGACTGGATGAATGCGGGGAGGTCTATAGAGTTCATTAGATTCTAAAAGTTTAGGAACTGTTGACTTAAAGGAATACTTGAGTTCTCTCACGGCAGCGGTTTAGAGCCTGGCTATGAAAACACTTAGCTAGCAGGCCAAGGAACTGATTTGGATCAACATGAAGATTTGAGAGCAGAGAAAGGATACATCAGGGGTGATCTCTTGGTAGCTTGATTTAGCACTTTACTTCCTAAGATCGCTGTGTTGTTCTGACGTATGGGGTGAGCAGAGGAAGACAAGTAAGGGGGGCTGTTGGAATTCTCTGGTAGGAAATGGTGAAAGTCTCACTGTGATGATGGTGGACAATGGAAAGAAAGACTCCTATGTGAGAGAGGACACACTTGAGGTACAAAATGTGACCCAAATTCAACTTTCAGTTTGTAGTGTTTTCTCTGTGGCCTATCTGACATTGTGAGTTAATTAGCCAACTTAGCCAAGCTATATAATTAAGGGTTTTATATAGATTTTCCTCAAGGAAAGTCTGTGCTTGTGATTGTCCATATCTTTTGCATGAGCTCTTCCTCTGCTTTGATTCTAGAACAACACTCTCCACCTGCTTGCCTGAGCAGTCCCTACTGGTCATCCCATACAGCTCTGCTGAAGTGTGACTTCTCCCTGGAAGCCTTTCCCGACCTCCCCTTCATACCAAGTTAGGTGTTCCTGGTGTGTGTTTCCACAACATTCTATACTTTTCCTATCACTGCAGTTATCTTATTTTATCCTAATCCCTAGCTTTCCAATAGACAAGTGTTTCTCAACCTTATTTTGTTTGTTTTTGCCTTCCTAAGGGATCTTTAGACTGTATGTCTGTTTTTGCATTGTACGTATATCTATGTTTTATACATTAAAAGTTTAAGCTTTTTTGTCTTGCCCAAGAGCAGATTTTCTCTCCTTGAGAGTGATGTTACCTTGGTTGGGAATTAGTGCAACCAACCATACAAACACATCCACTGTCGTGCTCAATTTGTATTGTCGGTGCCAGGCATAGTACACATTTGATAATTATTTGCAAATTATCAGATAAATTAGACAATTTTTCAAACCTTAAAATTGTCCAACCTTGAAATGTATCATCTTGAAACTATATTGGCATTTTTAAAAAACATTACATTTTAAATGTCTGCTGCCTTTCATATATTAATCTATAGCCAGTATGCTACCTGTTTTTTTTTTCTCCAAATTGGTTGGTATAGGGCTTTCCGGATTCACTCTTTTGGCCCTTTCTCATGCCTAAACTAAGTTTTCACAAGTAACTTTTTGGCGTTGAGAAAGACCCTATAGCTGGAGAAATTTTCTTCCTTGTTTAAAACTAACATACCTAAATGGGAATTGAAACCATGACCTCTGTTTTTATGAGAACAGACTTCTTCCATAAAGTTCAGAATTTTAAAAAGAAGGCATCTCAGCTAGGCAGTATTAGAATATGCTATTTTTCAGGAAATGGAAGTAGTCACATTATATGGAGCTTAGCATTAATGAAAACTACATTATGCGTACATTTATGGATGTGGCATAAATTAGGTGAAGGCATCTGTCAAAACTCAAAGTGTTTTCCACAGAGAAGGCAAGCAGTAAATATTCATATATATGAATATAGATATAAACACACACATATTCACATACAAATAATTATAAGATGTGACCTTAATGTATTACGTCTGTTTCCCAAAGATGTGAACATATAGCCCATTACTTCATGCTTGTGAGGATCTCTTATTCTTCAGCCTCCATATTCCATTCATTCATATATGAATTCATTCAACAAACACTTCTTGTCTTCATGGGCCAGTCACACAGTAGTGTTCCTATGTATACAGTCTCATTCTTCCCGTGCCTCTCTACAGACTACTCTCAACTCAGAGGGCAGAGTGAGTCTTTAAACCATCAGCCACATCCTGCCTCTGCTCCAAACCCTGCAATGACTTGGTTTCAGATATCTGCACGGCTAACACCTTCATCTCCTTCAGTTTGATCAAATTTCATCTTCTCTCTGAGGCCGACCTTGATTCTATTTCTTATTGCAATCAGCTGCAACACACACAACCTGACACTCCTGATCCTCCTTAAATTGCTCTGATTTTTTTCTTTCCTCGAAAGCTTTTTTTTTTTCGGCGGTACGCGGGCCTCTCACTGTTGTGGCCTCTCCCGTTGCGGGGCACAGACTTCGGACGCACAGGCTCAGCGGCCATGGCTCACGGGCCCTGCCGCCCCGCGGCATGTGGGATCTTCCCGGACCGCGGCACGAACCCGTGTCCCCTGCATCGGCAGGCGGACTGTCAACCACTGCGCCACCAGGGAAGCCCTCCTCGAAAGCATTTTTATCTTTGAACATGTATTTCCTCATGTATTATGTTTATCATAGGAGCACCTCCACTCCACAACCAGGACAAAGTTCCTTGAGGGCAAGGACCTTTATCTGTTTTGTTCACCGATGAATCACAAGGATCTAGAATAATGTCTGGCATATGTTAGGTGCTCAACAAATGTTTGTTAAATGGGTGAATTCATAAATAGAGCTTGCATGTTAAATACCAAAAGTTTAAAGAGGAACATAAGAAGCATCAAGAACAAAAGTAAATTAGCATCAGAGGATAGACAGAATTGGCAGTGGACACTTACAGATGGGATGGCCAGTAAGGACTTCACTGTGGAGGTGTCTTCTGAGCTGAGGAGTTACAGTGACAAGAGGCCTGTGTGCTCATGTGGCCAGGAGAGCACCCAGGGAGGCAAATGGCAAGCACCCAGACTGCAATGGGCATAAGCTTCTCATCAAGGACTCGAAGGAAGACTATCATGGTGAATGCACACATAAGGGACCGAGAAAAGGATGAGGTTTGAGAGACAAAGAGGGTCCTGGTGATAGTTCACGTTTCAATATGATCTTCTGAAAACGATCACATAGTCAATATATGTGAAAATGTATGGCTGAAAAGAAGCATGATTTATCTCTAAATTTTTCCTAAGTTATGCTTCAAACTTCCTCATTTTACAGAATATTCAAGTCAATTCAGTTCACATTATGTCTATTTGTGCTTTGGCAGAAACAAGGCAAGTTTCAGAGAACTGTCAAAGATATTTTTAGGTGGCAGGAAGTGGAATACGTGTGTGCTTCTGAAATCAAGTCACATAGGTGACTGTGCTCTTCCGTTATTTGCACCAACTTGCGTTGTGGCTGCCTTTGAGTGCTGACTCTTCCTGTCTGCTCAGAGGCTTTGCTTTGAAGGAGAGAAGAGCTCCAGGTGGCTGCTTCTGTGGACTCCGTTTGAGGCTGCAGCATCCCAGTCATACATAACCTTCACATTTACGTAAGCCAGCTGTTGACCCAAGTTTTGCTTAGCCTGAACTTCCTCTTTTTTTTTTTTTTAAACTGAACTCCTGACATGTGATTTCTAGAAAATAATGATACTGCTTCAACACTTACTTTCTCACCACGTTAAATAACTCGCTGTGTCAAAGGGAGGAAGCATGCAGAGGCTGATGCAACATTCAGTTCTTCAGAATCACCACTTTCTTACCACTTTGGACTTTCATTGCCATCTCCCTGCCCTGCCAGGGTTGACTTTCTTTTCTTTTTTCTTTTATTTTTTTGGCCGCACTGCGCAGCATGCGGGATCTTAGTTCCCCAACCAGGAATTAAACCCACGCCCCCTGCAGTGGAAGCGTGGAGTCTTAACCTTAACCACTGAACCTCCAGTGAAGTCCCTTGGCTTTCTTTTCTATCTGATTTTTTTTTCCCTAACGATATTAACTACTAGAGAACAATCCTGATTAAATAAATGAGAAGTTTCCCACTACTGAAAATTTTTACACTCACAGGCACTTCAATTCTACCCAGGCTTTTTAGTTGTAATAGTTTACAAAATTATATTAAGGTTCAACACTGAAATGGAACTTTTAACGCTATTGGTAACTATTAATAAAGCAGATTAGAAAAAGCATGGATCTTAAAAAACCTGTAAGAGAAATCACGGTTGTGTGTGTTGGGGGGAATGGTGAATTTAAAATAACAATAGTGAATTTAAAATAGTAATTTAAAAATTTTTGATAACTTAGTTTCATGCTTTCTGTATAAGAGTTAATTACAATACTATGTTGCTTCATACTCCATCCCCTACGAATTATAGAAGAAAGTCACTAGAATCTTGGTAAGTAGAGTTATCATGTCAATTTCTTTAAGCTGTGAAAGTTTTAAAAGCCTCCTCACTCTTCCCGGTGTTTCAATGCTGGCATCCCTTGGCACTGCCTAGACATGCCCTTCCTACCTGTAGTCTAAACTTCCTCTAAGCCATCAGAATGATCTTCAAAGACACAGTTTTGACCATGTCAGTGAAAAATAGACTTTATATTGTATATGACATATGAAAGGAAGAAAATGAGCAAAACTGGTTTAGTCAGCAACAGGATACTGCATTCTTTTTTGGAAACTGCTTTGCCCACCGATTTAATCAGAAGAGAACCTTTCCCTTCTCTTTTCCTTCTCCTTCCTCTTCTGCTTCCCCCTCCCTTTCCTTGTCATTCTCCTCTCTTCTCCTCTTCTCCCCCCATCTCTTTCCCTCCCTGTTCCCCTTTCTCCATCTCTGTCCCTCCTCCTCCTCCTTCCTCCTTAACCCCCTGTCCATAAAAGGGAAGGTTTTCTCTGCTCAGTGGGCAGTACAACTAAACCAAGAACTGTGCACTGTTTTGTCATATGACTTTCAATAATTCTTTTATAAAGGAAGCACATACATTCTTTCCTGTCTGGGAAAATGTAACAAAAATAGGTAATTGATGTATTTGGATATAGTCTGTTAAAATTGTAACATTTAATAAGTAAAAAATGATGTTCATTAATTCAAACAATTTTCTAGTTCATGAACTACAAATCTTTTTTCTCCTGTAGCTATATCAGCCATATCAATGAACAATTACTAATTAATTGTTAATTACTAATTAAGTGCCTACTATATACATATTACTCATGTATTATTTCTTTTTAGGCCCTCCTAAAAAGGAGGAGGCACTTTTATATATAAAATATATATATAAAATATATATATATAAAATATATATATATATATAAAGTAATACATGTCAAAGTCCTAGCTTTCAAGGAAATTACACTCTGGTGCAGGAAATAAAGCATAAACATTTTAAAAGTTATAAAACAATGAAAGATATAAATAATCGAATACAACAATACAGTAATATCACAAGACAGGAACTGATGATAAATTGCAAATAAGTGGCTGAGATGGTAAGTACTAGGACACTTCAGAAAAGGGAGTAGTTCCGGTGGGCTGAGGTGACTTGGGGACACTTCACAGAGCAAGACAGATGTAGAGAATATTTACGTTCTGGAGAGCAAGAGAGAAAGAGGCAGTGGGTTCCACATAAGGGGGATGCCATGAGCTGAAACTTAGAAGTAGCAAAGCACCAGGTGTGTTTTAAGAAAGGACAATGAATAGACCTATGTGGCTTGAGTGAAAGATTTGGAAAAATCATATTGGAAATAAGATGGGTAAAGATTATGGAGGGCCTTGAATGTCTTATTTAGGTCATCCAAATGTCTCTGTGAAATTGTTATAGGGGGATCCTTTTGTCAAAATTTGTCAAAAGAATGTGATTGATTTCATGATATAGAGATCATGTTCAAAGAAGAGATTCAAACCAGAGATCCTTAGCATATGAGTAGACAACAAAATCTCTCAGCCACTGGTATTCTTGGAATGACTCTGGCCATAACTGAGGATGAAGAAGTAGGTATCTAGTTAGTTTTCATTGAGCTCATCTTTTGTCCTATAGGTAGAGGCCAGTGATTGGAAAATCTTAACCAGGAGGGTGACATGATCAAATTTTGTTAGCATATCATTGTGACAGCCTATAAGAATAAATTAGAAAGCGATAAGCTTAGCAACAGTGAAATAAAGGGCTAATGAAGTAGTCCTTGGAAGAGGTGGTGATGGCCTGATGTTCAGACCATAGCAGTAAGGATGGCAAGTAGAGAGCAGAACTGGAGAGAGATTTAGGACTTGGGATCAAATGGACTTGGTGATAGAGTAAACACACATGGAGGTTGGTACACAGAGGGCACTGGGAGATGGAGGAAGTTGTGGAGTGGGTGCTTCCTAGGGTGGCTCCCAGGACACTGGTTTGTGCTGCTGCCCTATGATACAACTTCATGTTTCACCGACTTTAGTTTGGGAGTGTGTTCAAACTTGCATTTCATCTCTATTCCCCCTAATGTTGTCCCATCCAGTAGATGATTGCAACTTTCTCCTTGAAGGCCTATCACCAGTCCCCTTTTCTACTCTAGGCTATACAAGTGATAGAGTCGTTTTTCTCCAAAACAAATATGATTTTCACTCTTCTCCTAAAATTTCTCAATTGGCATTTTTTATCTCTTGATCAAAGTCCGAGCCACTTACCCTGGCCTATAAGGCCCTTCACAAAGCCCCACAACTTACCCTTACGAACCCTTCATATTACATTTACCCAACTAACATCTTTTGCTCTAGTTCCACTTAAGGTCTCACTTCTTTTACATATTGTGGTCTTAACTGCCTCGTGGCTCTTCCCACAGCTGTCCTTGTGACAGCACTGCCTCCACACTTAGCTCTATTATCATCTCTTTAGAAGAAGCCTTTAACTTTCCCAGGCAGAATAAGGTACTACACTGTATCTGCAACCAAAGCACTTTGAATATGTACTAACTTATGGTCTGTTATAATTTTAATTCATGTAATAAGAAAAGTAATGATAATAATAACTAATATTTATTGTTATTCCCTGATAGTAACTTGATAAAGCATTTACACCTATTAAGCCATTTACTAAAAAGGTCAGTGGTTGAAGAAACTGAGGTACAGAGAGGATTGCTCCAGAGGAAATAAGTAGAGAATGGCAAAGCTACTGTTTGAAGCCAAGATTGTCTGATTCCAATGGTGGCACTCCCAACCACTATACTCAGTGTCTTCTTTTGTGATAGAGCTCCTCAGGGCTGGAAGCATAGCTCATTCAATTTTGTAATCCCATCTCTAGTACACATTCAATAATGTTTTGTTGAACTATTAAAGAATAAATGAATGCATGCTGGGGACATTGATAAAACAATTAAAGGTGGAGTCTTAATAGCTGACAAAAGTTTTATGTGTTTCCTTTCCCAGCTAACAGTTACATTTAGGAGTAGCTTTTCATGCCTTCAAAGGAATGATTAATGTGGGGATTTCACACACTCTGGCCAGATATGGGAGGAAGATGTTTGTAGCTATCCAGGCCTTTCCTGGCATATTCACATCACCCTTTCTGTCAGAAAGGCTATTCCTATCTAGAAGAAAAAAAAAAAAAAATCAGGAAATTAAAAACAATCTGTTAGAACATTCTAGAAAGAATTTTGCTCACAGTTGAGCAGGATACTTGACAGGTCTTCATGACTGACAAAAACTTGTTGGGATTATAATTTATAAGTGAAACAATAAAGAGAGAAGGTAGAAGCTTATGCAAGTTCTAATAGTGCTGTGTATCTTTGATTTGTTGAACTGCTTTTAAAATCAATATGGTCTCCCACATAGCTGCATTTATGCATCAAAAGCATCTGCTTTGGCCAGAACTGCTTGGAATAGTGAGCAAAATTTTCACCATATTCACCATAGTTAACACTGACAGAGTGCTTGGTAAGTGCCAGGTGTGTTTGAAGTATTCTCTATGCATTATGTCATTTAATCTTCACTGCAACCCCACGTGGTATGTCTACTGCTTCACCCTTTGGTAGATAAAAAAATGAATCTGGAGACATTAATTTAGAAATTAGGTTTACCTATTCCAGACTGCTTTTGACAACTTTCCTTTACTGGTTCCATGTGTATTACATATATATTTCCTGAATTATCCAGACCTTGCTGACTTTATACCTGCAGCCATCCCTAGGGCCCCTTCCTTCTATCTCTGCCAGATTTTTAGATCATTTGGGGTATCTTGAATTGGTCTATCTGGTTTCCTGGGTTTTCTAAAGCTGTCTTCTTTTGTGACTGACTCCTTCAAAGGCTGAGAGATACTTAATCCCTTCCTCTTGACAAAATCATAATCAAATTGAAGCCTTAAAAAGAGTCATTTTCTAAGGAGCAATTGAAAAAATAATGAAGAAACAAAATGTAAGTTTGGTTGCAGTAAAAGTTGTACAGTTTTAAAACTAAGAAAGATCTGAGCTAAAGCAAGATATGGATGGACATTTCTTCTGGGATTGGTAACAGCCTGATTTCATTTCCAAAAATCTTAATTCCTAGATTTATCTCCAAGTGAGAGCACTCTGGGTCAGTTCTTCTTGCTCTAAACTCAGTTTTTACTTTTTTTCCACAGTAGTCTTGCTTCTCCATGGGCTTATTCTGGTCTTTAGATCTTTCTATGTAGAAGCCCTTCCTTTTATTGTGTGGACTAAACCTACAGGAAGTCTACACTGAATGTGTAGTTAAAATAATGTCTGTGATGAAAACAATAACAGGATATTTACTAACTGATGCTGGTGTATTTTAATCTCTATATATTTATTTTAAAAGGGGTGTGTGTGTGTGTGTGTGTGTGTGTGTGTGTAAATTTTCAGAGGCACACAAAAATAGAGGAACTATACAATGAACCTATGTGGACCCATCACTCATCATTTTTCTGCCATTTTTGTTTCATCTAATAGGGTTTTTTGTTTGTTTGTTTGTTTGAGTATTTTAAAGCAAATCACAGCTATTCTATAACTTTATTTGTAAATAATTCTATAAGTTTCTTTAAAAGGTAAGGACTTTTAAAACAAACAAATAACCACAAAACCATTGCAAAACCCGATAAAATTAGTAGCTATTACTTAATAGCATCTACTACCCAGCCCTATATTCACCTACTGATTTACTTTTCTATTTTTATAGTTAATTTGTTCAAAAACAACATCTAAAAATTGTCCACACATTGCATTTGGTTTGTGGGTCTCCTCCACCCCTTGTTGAATTCTCAGTGTAGGTGACATCCTTTACAGACATCATCTTAATTTAGCCTCGTAGCATACTTCAGAGGTAGGAACCATCATCTTTGTTTCACCAGTCTGAGACTTTAGCAAGAGCATTTAGATGGTTTGCCTCGACTTGTATAACCTCACAGGGACAGAGGCTGTGTGAGGACCCAGTATTAAAAGTCATTATTCTCTCATGCTTTTCCACTTCCCCCATTCCTTGTGCAAGCCGGGTCTTTTGTTTCCTTATGTCTGCCACTTTTGTCACTGTGTCATATAGCCTCACATATCATTTGTCCCCCTTCAGTGTGTTTGACAAATCTAGATCTTCCAGAGAGCCAGAGTGCTTGTACCTTTTGCTGAAACTAATAGAGCAACCATAGCCTCAGATGGTGGCTTCCTTTGTTATCTGGAATTTTTAGCTCTTGAGGCAGAAGCAGACTTTCTCTATCATCCTGGTTTTAAATGCATAGTCACTTCTGAACAGCCCAGTAAGTTCCTCTGTTATTTCCACATAGTGACATCAGCTCATAGCTCCTCATTTTCAGAGCAGAGATAATGGCCATCCCTTTAACATGATGAAGGCTCCAGCTTTCTCTGGCTTAGGTTATGAGTTCACATTCCTTGCTTTTTTTGATGATCTATCATTCAGATGCCCTCAAAATGTTCTCTATGGTTTTAAAAGAACACAAATACTTTCCATGCATGTTTACAGTAGGAGATAGTAAAAGATATGATTCCTGGCAAATAAAAGTCAACGCTCAGTCATGTTTTTCCTAAATTTTGGAATTGTAAGTGCTTTTTTTTTTTAGGACAATAACATACCAGCTTTGAATAAAATGGATTCACATGGTGAGGCAGTTATTTTATTTTTAATCCTTTTTAATCCATGATCTTCTGAGTAGATCTCAGATTGGTTTTTGCATGTTTTTATCTCTCTCTAACACTTGCAAAACTTCCCTGTTAACAAACAGGGAACAACTCTCAGGCTCAGAGATCTTGACTGACAAGAGAATATAAAAATAGAGTTTTGCTTTAACTGTGTTTTTAAGGTTTCCGTGTGTTTATACATGTTATATAGTATTTCCGCCTATGACTGAAATATAGTTTCTTTTAAAAATGTAGTTGTGTAGGTAAAAAAGTAATTCTAAAGAAAAATGTTAAGTAATAGCAGCTATTATTTTGAGTACTTATTACATATGGTGCCCTGCTCTAAGTTATATGATATGGCTAAAGGTTTCCTTTAGTGGCACTATGAAGCAGATACTATTATCATGGCCATTTTATGAATGAGGCAAGCAAGGCACAAACCTATAAAATCACAAGGTTAAAGGAAATATGATTAGGAGTTGAGCTCTTTCCCTCCATCTAATACTGCTTGTAAATCAAGAGCAGTGATGATGATATTTGTGAATGGTGAGCATAATGCAAGAGATACTAGAATGGCCTAGGGAAAGACTTACCTCACATCCTTCACTTTATGTATGTTTTAACTTATAGGTTATATAAATAAAGGATCCATAGTCTTATAAATGTTAGCTTAAATATTACATCTGCCACTTAGTGTGTATGTTTTTAGTCAAACTATTTTATCTCTCTAAACTTCAGTTTTCTAGGGAAACTTCCTACACTGTTGGTGGGAATGTAAGTTGGCGCAGCCACTGTGAAAAACAGTATGGAGGTTCCTCAGAAAACTAAAAATAGAATTACCATATGATCCAGCAATCCCACTCCTGGGCATATACCCAGACAAAACTATAATTCAAAAAGATACATGCACTCTTTTGTTCATAGCAGCACTATTCATGATAGCAAAGACATGGAAACAATTTAAATGTTCATCGACAGATGAATGCATAAAGTAGATGCTGTACATGTATACAATGGAATACTACTCAGCCATAAAAAAGATTGAAATAATGCCATTTGCAGCAACATGGATGCAACTAAAGGTGATCATACTAAGTGAAGTAACTCAGAAAGAGAAAGGCAAATACCATATGATATCACTTATATATGGAACCCAGAATATGACACAAATGAACCTGTCTACAAAACAGAACCAGACTTATGGACATAGAGAACAGACCAGTGGTTGCCAAGGGGGATGGGGTTGGGAGAGGGTTGGATTGGGAGTTTGGGATTAGCAGGTGCAAACTGGCATATATAGAATGGATAAACAACAAGATCCTACTATATAGCACAGGGAACTATATTCAACATTCTATGATAAACCATAATGGAAAAAAATATGAAAAAAGAATGTATATATATATATGTGTGTGTATAACTGAGTCACCTGGCTGTACAGCAGAAATTAACACAACATTGTAAATCAACTATACTTCAATTTAAAAAAATAAACTTCAGTTTTCTCAGTTGTAAAGTAAGTATAACAACTACCTCACAAGGTTATAGATGTACTACACTCTACCAAGATTATATATTTTCAATTATTAGAATAATTACTGGTACATGGTAAGTAGATAAAATAGCAGCTGATATCACTATCTGGAGGCAATAATATTTACGATTTAAGTCAGGGCTTTAGACAGACCTGGATTTCAAGATTAGTTCCATGTTACCTTGGACAAGTTACGTTTGTGAAATGGGGATGACAATTCTTCAGACTACTGTTAAGGGTTTGGAATGAAATAATACAGTTACACATTTAGCTCATTTGTTGGCATCTACCCTGCCTGGTATTCTCTGAGCTTCCTGGCTCTGTGGTTTGGTGTCTGACATTAATTTGGGGGAAACCCTCACTCATTATTGTTTCAAATACTTCTGTTTCTTTCTCTTTTTCTTCTTCTGGAATTCCTATTATCTATACGTTTTCATAGTTGTTTCACAGTTTTTGGATGTTGTGTTTTTCTCTTTGCTTTTCAGTTTTGGGGTTTCTATTGAGATATCCTGAAGCTCAAATTCTTTCCTCAGCTATGTACATGTACTAATAATCCTTTTAAAGACAGTCTTCATGTCTCTTACAGTGTTTTTTATCTCTAGTATATCTCTTTGGTTCTTTCTTAGAATTTCCATCTCTCTGCTTACATTTCACATCTGCTCTTGTATGCTGTCCACTTTTTCCTCTAGAGCCCTTAGCATATTAATGATAGTTTTAAAAAAATTCTTATCTGATAATTCTAACATCCCTGCTATATCTGAGACTGGTTTTGATACTTGCTCTGTCTCTTCAAACTGTGTTTTTTGCCATTTGGTATGTCTTGTAATTGTTTTTCTTGATAGCTGAATGTGATATACTGGGTAAAAGAACTGCTGTAAATAGCCCTTCTGTGATGTGGTGGTAAGTGTGAGGGAGGGGAAGTGTTCTATAGGCCTGTGACTAGGTCTCAGTCTTCAGTGAGCCTGTGAACTTCAGTCTCCCTGATTCTCAGTCTCAGTCTCCTCCCCACCCCCAGCTTTGGCGGGACAGGATGGCTAGAGGGGCCTGAAGTTGGGTATTTCCCTTCCCCAGGTCAGTTAGGCTCTGATAAAACACCAAAATATTAGGCTTTGGTTAAATAGTTTCTTCAGAGGGCAGGCCTGGTTCAGAAGAACAGAGTGTTAGGGGATATTTCAGAATGCTTCCTCTCCCCTCTACCTGCAGGAAGCACAACAGGATTTTTCTCAGGTGTTCACTATGAGAACCCGATTGAGCTCCTGGAGGTAAAATTCACAAAAGTGTGGAAACTCCCCCCGCCCATGACGGGTCCCCCTGGAGTTTACAACTCTTGGACTTATCCATACTGAGCCTCTAGCAATTTATCAATTTTGGTTCAGGTTTCCTTACCCTGGCCCTAGTTCCCATGGTGGTTTGTGCTTCCCATGTGGGTTTCTGCTCTGGTAAGTTGGGATTCTCTGTATCTGCCTGTCAGTCTCTTCAAATTTGGCACAGAGGTTTGCCCTGTGACCTTACTTCTCTGATAGATTTAAAGAGAGTTGTTGATTTTTCAGTTTGTTCTGCTTTTTTACTTTTTAGGACAGAGTGGCAACTTCTAACCTCTCACATATTAGACTGGAAACCGAAAGTCTAGCCCACTTCTTCATGCCAGTATGTCCTCACCCAACAGTGATATAAGCTCTTATTTGATTTGTATTATGTTGGACCCATAACTGAAGCACAGAGTTTTTATGCTGACATTAATCTTTTGTATCAGATTACTTCTTTGATCAATATTCTAATGTATTTACAATGTAAAACCACTAAGAATCTTATAGGAGTCATACATTATAAATTTGAGACTCTACAGTTTATTATTATGATTCAATAAATGAACTCAAGTTAAGCAAATGTCAACTATTACTTAGTTGAAGAGGCCTCTATATGAAATAAATACAGAGCAGAGTAAGCAGTGAAAACTGGTACTTGGTTGGCTATAGTATTGTAAAGTCTTCTGGTAAAATCTGTGGTAAAGATACATGGAAATATACTAATTATGTACATTCCCTTGGTTTATTATTCATACCACTCTCACTTCTATATCTTCTAACTACAAAATAAATGACCTATTTATCAGAAAAATCTACAGTAAGTGCATGGAGGTGGGAGGAGTATGGGGGTTAAGGCTGGATGGAGGAGTTTTTGCCACACGATATTATAGTAATCACCTGTGAAAATCTCTTCATGGATAAGTGCCTTAGGGCAAATGATAAAAATGCTAATGCCAGCATCACATTTTTTTTGTTGTTGGATGTGTTACAATGACATTTAGCTGTAAGGTTGTGAAGCACCCATGTTAGGTGGTGCTTCAAGTATCAGAAAGTTCTTAGCATGTTACCTTACACAAAAACTGGTTCTTCAGTAGAGACTCCAAGAGCCAGTAGGCAGGTAGAAATTAAAGAAGAAAACTCTACCACTTTTTATTTCTAAATCCATCAAATAGCAATAGTATATTCTTGTTGGTGCCCCTGAAATTAGTGACCACCCAAGTTACAATTTAAAATAGGATATTGCCATTCATCTGTCGATGGACATTTAGGTTGCTTGCATGTCGTGGCTATTGTAAACAGTGCTGCAATGAACATTGGGGTGCATGTATCTTTTTAAATTATAATTTTCTACGAATATATGCCCAAATGGAATATTACTTAGCCATAAAAAAGAATGAAATAATGCCATTTGCAGCAACATGAATGCCCCTAGAGATTATCATACTAAGTGAAGTAAGCCAGACAGAGAAAGACAAATATCATATGATATCGCTTATATGTGGAATTAAAAGAAAAATACAAATGAACTTATTTTATAAAACAGAAATAGACCCACAAACATAAAAAACAAACTTATAGTTACCAAAGGGAAAGGTGGGGGGAGGGACAAATTAGGAGGTTGGGATTAACATATACACATTACTATATATAAAATATATTAACAACAAGGACCTACTGTATAGCACAGGGAACTCTTCTCTCTCTCTCTCCATATATATATATATATATAACTGAATAACTGTGCTGTACACCTGAAATTAACACCATATTGTAAATCAACTATACTTCAGTAAAAGAAAAAAAGAGATAGGATATTGCTCTAGGTGTCAAGGATATCATTGTTTCCCACTGTCCATTGGGAAACAATAATATCACACATATTATGAAGTGCAAAATGGGAAACCACTGCCCTGGTGGTGCAGTGGTTAAGAATCTGCCTGCCAATGTGGGGGACATGGGTTCGAGCCCTGGTCCAGGAAGATTCCACATGCCTTGGAGCAACTAAGCCTGTGTGCCACAACTACTGAGCCTGCACTCTAGAGCCTGTGAGCCACAACTACTGAGCCTGCGTGCCACAACTACTGAAGACCACATGCCTAGAGCCTGTGCTCCACAACAAGAGAAGTCACCACAAAGAGAAGCCCACACAACACAACTAAAAGTAGCCCCTGCTCGAGGCAACTAGAGAAAAGCCCGCATGCAGCAACGAAGACCCAATGCAGCCAAAAATAAATAAATAAATTTACTAAAACAAACAAACAAACAAAAAAACTTCCTTCATTCTATCTCACTTTACCATACAACTTACGTACCAAGAGGGCTTAGGGTGGCCACTAATGGAGAATTGCTTTGCTTGGGAGAAAAGTAGGAGAGATCATGGGATCCATATAGAGTAGGTCAGAATGGTATCACTGCTGGAAAGATCCAGCAGAATGGTGCTGGAACTGCAGCAGAACAAACCTGTGGTGACCACTGATGTGGAACAACTGTGCTTATGTGGTACCTTGGAAGCAAAAGTGTGGTATGGGTAGAAACCAACATGGTGCACTACGTGGTAGTGCACATGATAGACTCCATGATAGACACAGGAGGGGAAACTGTTGTGCCCACAAAAAGAGCGTGGATGGCTGTATTTCCTGGCTGAGCATTGTGGTGTACCTGGTGGAACATGTGGATACCAAGAGAGTAAAGCCCATAGGACTGCCAGAAATACCTGGAGAGGACTTTGCCAGAGTTGGCGTTCCTGCGTGAGGAGGAATGCACCAGAGCTAGGTCATCTGTATGACACCTATGGGGCAATTTATAAATCAGAAATTATTTTTATTACTGTATCTCTATAGCATCAGGACTAAAGTGAAATCAGAATTTCACTTTGGTCCTGACATGATATTGAAAATCTTCATAACTTCTTGGATAAAGATATTTCTTTCATTCTTCCATGCATTTGCTGGGATACCTTTGGAATGCAAGTTGATAATTGATGTAATTCCTACTTGATTGTGCTTTTCTAAGTGGAGCCACCATACTTCGCTATCAGAATCACCCGTGTTATAAATGTGGCCTTATCTGAGACCAATTCTATCAAAGTGTGGGCTTACTTTTTTGCCTTTTTCTCAAGATTCATTTTTATAAATACTAAGCTTTGAGAATACTGCCTTATTTTCTCAGTGAGTAGAAGACCAAACTCCTTGGTGGGAGTGGTAGGCAAGGGTGAGGTAGAGGTCTTGCAAAGAGTAGTAAAGAGTTGCAATGTCTTCTGTAGGGAATGGTGGAAGAAATCTCCAGGGATACATAAAAATATTGCTGAGCAGCCCTGGTGCTCAGCTGAAACTACAGACTTTAAATTTGTGGTGATAATCATCTTCATAATTGTCCACAGAGAGTCCTTGAAGCTATCAGGAATTGATTGAGGGTATGGTGTGGTAACCCTGTGGTAAATAGAAGTGCTGATATAAAAGAAAACACAGAAAATGACACAATAGGTTCTACCAGTGGCATGACTGTAAGAGGTGCTAAAATGGTTAAAGAAGACAATTTACATCATACAAATAAACTTTATTTAAGACTTCATGAAGTGGACATTCTCCTTTCAGAGAACTACAAAATGGGGCGGAAGGCAAGAAACTTCCATAAGATAAAGAAAAAGAACAAGGATGAGACAAATAGAAAATATCTGATTGGTTGGGGTCACATAGTCACTCTTGTTGGGGGTGAGAAGGCCCAGAGCTGGCTTGGCCTTTGGTGACTGGCTGACTGGACACACTGCCTTTCTGGTCAAGCAGAGCATTTACAGAGACATGAATGTTTGCTGATGTGGCACCCTTGAAAGGAGCTTTGTTTCAATAGAGGCACAGCGTTGTGGTAAAAGGGGCCATGACACTCAGAGCTCTGGTTGACCTCTAGGTCAACTGCTTGTTCACCGCTCTGTGCTCAGGTCCACACTGTGATTCTAAAGTAGCAGGGGAAATGCAGCTCTTGGACATCGTGGAACTGGTGGAACCAGGGAAAGTGAAAGTGCTGGGGCCTGAGGAATATTTTGAGCAGTTCCTGTTTCCAGTCATCAGCAAGATACAGGAGACTATTGTGTCTTACACTGGAGTGCACAGGAGAGCATGTAGGCAGAATAGGAGCAAGTTGTAGGAGATGGACAATATATTCATCCAAATAAAAACCCAGGTGGAAGCCTTGGAGAAAAGCACTCTAAGTCATCTTCAGAATCCAGATGATGGAGTTGAGGGCAGAGTGACCAAAAGGTGTGAGAAGGTGGAGGAGAAGGCAAAGGAAACTGCAAAGATAGCAGAGATAGATGTTGGCTGACCTAGTCCAGTGGATAAAGAAAAGCAATTGTCTTGAAAGAGGACCAGCCGTTTATAGCTAATGGATTCTGGTCAAGCAATGGAGATTGGCTGACAACCTAAAGAAGCTGAAGCAAGAGAGTCTTTTGTTTTCTCTTTTCCTCTCTGTGTACACGCTGTCCTCACTTACACTAAGGTTCTGCTATGGTCTGTGGTTAATGACCTCAATATGAGTTGTAACTGTCTAAAATTTTCGTTTGGGGAAGTAACTTTTATTTGGGAAATGCCCTTACATATGAGAATTAGTGCCTAAGGCTCTTGCAGTGGTAAGAGAAGCTGCAAGCTTCTTGTAAGGAATCTTGTAATCACATTTGTTCCTGGGCTTTGGGTTATTTCTAAATTTTGAGGTACTTTGCTCTTTCTTGTGTGACCAGATAGCTCCCAGGAATGTTGGGTCTGTGTGTGTGGCTCACGAGACTCACAGATGGAGTTCACTAGCTCTGGAGGTGCCAAAGGAGCTGCATTATTATTGGAAGATGATTTCATGCAGCAACTGCTAAAGAAGCTGAACAGGGGACCAGACTCCTACTGGGAGTGTGAATGGGGCTGACTTGGCTAAGATTGATGAATCAGAAGAAGGGGTGGAGGACGGTATTGTCTGTATTTTGGGATTTTAGTTTCTGTGTGAGAGCAAGGAAGGAAAGATGTATTTTGCTGAAAATTTAAATTTTGTGTGACACACTATCTGATATAATCTGTCTGGCCAGTTTGTTTGGATAGGCTAACTCAGCTTTTTTGACAAGGAAACTAAAATAGGGGATGAGATCTTGGTATTTTGTACAAGTTGATGTTATACCCTGATACATTTCAGGGGATTCTGGGCATAAAATGAAAGGGATATTTGCAAAGGCCCTTGAGGGGCTGGAGAAGGAAAGTGAGAACTATCTGCAATGGACCCTAACCTGGACAGGGAACAGGTATCTTCAGGGTTCCATAAATTGTCCGGCTATAAATTCATTTGAGTAGCAGACCTGACAGTTATTTGAGATCAAAACTTTATGATGAGGAAAAAAATTAATATGTTAATAAAATTATTTATTTGATTGAAAATAAAAGGATACAAAAATTACTGAAAGTCTAACTGGGGAGGGAAAACAAGCATATGCGAATAAGGATATATGAATGGCATTGATGACAACACAAGACAACATTAAGTTAAGAGATAAATTGAGTGGCAGTGCATAAATTCACAAATAAGAAACCAGGGACTAGAGTAGTTGATAAAAGAGGTGGAATTTGACCAATGGCTTTGAAAATATGGTAGGATTTGAAGGAGGAGATAATTCAAGTCAAGAGAAGGTATCATATAAACAGTTTTTACTACCCTATATGTATATGTCAATACCATGTAAAGCATGGTGAACAATTAATATAAGAACAAGATAACTTATTAGCCCTCAAAGAGATGGCAGTCTAACAAATAGAGCCATGACTGATCATGGCTGGTTCTTGGAGTGGTGTAAAGATACAATGAAAGGAAACTTTAAGATGTGCCATGGAAAACAATGTTGGGTAAAATAAAGGTTGTGCCCAAGTCCAATTTATTGGGTTGCACACAAAAGATCAAGCTGGTACATGTATGATCTGCATTAAAAAATGGTTTGCTTAGTTTTAAGAATTCAATAACAGGATTGTACTTAAGAAGGATGGAAAGAATAGTCAGTAATTGAAGGAGTCTTAAAAAACAGTGGCCTGTAAACTTCAAGACACATACTCCTTCCAGGTGTGAGTGGCTGTCTTTGGTTCCAATCTTTTAAAAACACTTCTAAGTCAATGAGAACTCTGTTGTGCTTTGCAGCATAAATAAGACATATCTGTACATATCCGAGTTATTTATACTTTTATACTGATGCCCTTGAAAGACTTACAGTGAAAGAAAAAATGCCACATAAGCCCCACTACATCCTTTTACAAGGTATATGTGTATTACTGAGAATTTGAGAGCCAGGTTTAGATTTTCCAGACAATCTTCCTGAGCAGTAACATGCTGAAAGTGACATTTTAGAAACTGCATTAAGCAAAATAAAATATACAATATTAACATAAAATCAGGTTACCTGAGAGGAATAATAAAAATTCCTTTAGCAAATAGTGGATCCTGAGAAGATGCAACAGAATAGCACTTTTTGATTGGAAGAAGGGAAGAGAGGAAAGTAGGGAAAAATTAAAGCCAGTCCTGCCAATGAAGGCATCCAAGGAACAACATGTAGACACAGAATCTGTGGGAGGGGACACTCCAGGACAAATAGAGGCTTCCCTGTTTGGCTTGGAACTGACCCTGAGTACCAGTGAAATTTAAAAGGCGGTATGCAAGGCAAAAATAGTGCACAGAAAAAAACCATGGGGGGAAAAAAAAGAAAAAAGAAAGAAAAGGGAAGGGAAGGAATAGGAAGGGGGTGCTGAAAATCCCTGAATAAAGAGACTATATGGGAGACCAGCACAGTGCCTGGAAGTGTAAAAGAGCCCAAGATTTCCTGTACATCCACAATCCACTGCTTCTGTGGTTGGGCACCAGATAAAGAATGTGGCTTGAATTTTCACGTATGTGAAAAAATACATATACTTAAACACTAGAATCACTCTCAGTGCATCAAGGTGCTATGAGACATCTGTGAAGAAAGAATGACTGAGGGGGGTAAATTGTTTACACAAAGAAAAGAAAAAAATCCAATGTGCACCTCTTGTCCTAGACTCAATTCAGGTCATACGCCTGTTGATGGAAATGATAGAATCTGCTGCACTATTTAAATTGGTATTTCTCAATTTTTTGAGAGGATTAAGTACCTAGTTAATATCTCAAAAATTCTATGCACTTATTTTACAGTGCTATAGTATCAATATACTTAAATTTACATTGTTCTTATGTTGATTCTTAACCTCCTCCCATTAAAACTTCTTAATGTAAGTTTTAAAAAAATTATATAAATTTCAGGTGTACAGCATTATAATTCAACATGTGTACACACTACGCAGTGATCAGCACTACAAGTCTTGTTACCATCCATCACCATACAGTTTACCCCCTTCACCCATTTCACTAACCCTCCAAACCCCTTCTCTGGAAACCACAATTCTGATATCTGTATCTATGAGTTTGTTTTGGGTTTATTTTGTTTGTTCCTTTGTTTTGTTTTTTGAGATTAGACATATGAATGAAATCATGTGGTATTTGTCTTTCTCTGCCTGAACTCTTTCACTTAGCATCATACCTTCAAGGTTCATCCATGTTGTCACAAATGGCAGGATTTCGTTCTTTTTTATGGCTGAGTAATATTTCATTGTGTATATACATACCACATCTTCTTTATCCATTCATCCATCAATAGACACTTACGCTGTTTCTATGCTGCAATAAACATAGGGGTGCATCTATCTTTTCAATTTAGTGTTTTTGTCTTCTTTGGATAAATATCAAGAAGTGGAAATATGGTAGTTCTATTCTTAATTTTCTGAGGAACCTCCATACTCTTTTCCATAATGGCTGCACCAATTTACAGTCCCACAACAATTAGGGTTCTCTTTTCTCCATATCCTCTCTAAAATTTGTTATTTCTTCTCTTTTCAATAATAGCCATCTGATGGGTATGAGGTAATATCTCATTGTCATTTTGATTTGCATTTCCCTAAAAATGTTGAACATCTTTTCATGTGCCTGTTAGCCATCTCTATGTCTTCTTTGTAAAACTGTCTGTTCAGATTCTCTGCCCATTTTTTAAATCATTTGTTTGTTTGTTATTGAGTTGTATGAGTTTTTTAAATGTATGTTAGATATTAACCCCTTATTAGATATATGATTTGCAAATATCTTCTCTAATTCAGTAGGTTGCTTTTTCATTTTGATGATGCTTTCCTTCACTTTGCAGAAGTTTTTTAGTTTATATAGTCCCATTTGTTTATTTTTGATTTTGTTTCCTTTGTCTTTGGGTCAGAGACACAAAAAACATAAATAAGAATGATGTCAGGGAGGTTACCGCCTATGCTTTTCTCTAGGATTATTATGGTTTCAGGTCTTACATTCAAGTCTTTAATCTATTTTTAGTTCAATTTTGTGTATGATGCAAAATAGTGGTCTAGTTTCTTTCTTTCTTTTTTTTGCATGTGGCTGTCCAGTTTTATCAACACCATTTATTGAATACACTATCCTTTCACCATTGTATGTTCTTTGCTCCTTTGTCATAAATTAATTGTCCATATTTATGTGGGTTTATTTCTAGGATCTCAATTCTGTTTCATTTATCTGTGTGTCTGTTTTTATGGCCATACTATACTCTTTTGATTAGCTTTGTAGTGTAGTTTGAAATCAGGGAGCATGACACCTCCAGCTTTGCTCTTTTTTTTCAAGATTGTTTTGGCTATTTGAAATCTTTTGAGGTTCCATATAGTTTTTAGTATTACTTGTTCCAGTTCTGTAAAATGTGCCATTGGAATTTTGATAGAGATTGCACTGAATCTGTATATTGCTTTGAATTGTATGGACATTTTAATAATATTAATTGTTCCAATCCATGGACATGGAATACATTTCCATTTGTTTGTGTCTTCAATTACTTTCATCAGTGTTTAATAGTTTTCAATATACAGGTCTTTCACCTTGGTTAAATTTATCCCTAGATATTTTATTCTTTTTGATGCAATTGTAAACAGGATTTTTTTTCTAATTTCTCTTTCTGATAGTTTGTTATTAGTGTATAGAAATGCCACACATTTCTGTATATTGATTTAGTATCCTGCAACTTTTCTGAATTCATTTATTAGTTCTCACTGTTTTTTGGTGGAAGCTTTTGGGTTTTCTATATACAGTATCATATCATCTGCAAATATGATAGTTTTACTTCTTCCTTTTTTGGTTTGGATGTCTTTTATTTCTTTTTCTTGCCTAATTGCTATGGCTAGGACTACAATAATCTGTGGAATAACAGTGATGATCATGAGCATTCTTGTATTATTCCTGTTCTTCAAGGAAAAGCTTTCAACTTTTTACCAGTGAGTATGATGTTAGCTGTGGGTTTGTCATATATGGCTTTTATTATGTTGAGGTATGTTACCTCTATACCTACTTTGTTAAGAGTTTTTTTTTTATCATAAATGGATGCTGAATTTTGTCAAATGCTTTTTCCACATCTATTGAAATGATCAAATGATTTCTATCCTTCATTTGTTAATGTGATTTTTCACATTAATTAATTTGTGGCTATTGATTCATTGAATCATCCTTGAATTCCTGGAATAAATCCCACTTGGTTGTGGTATATGATTATTTTAACACATTGTTGGATTCAGTTTGCTAACATTTTGTTGAGGATTTTTGCATCTACATTCATCAAGGGATTTGGTCTGGGTTTTGTGTGTGTGTGTGTGTGTGTGTGTGTGTGTGTGTGTGTGTGTGTGTGTGTGGTGTCCTTGACTGGTTTTGATATCAGAGTAATGCTGGCTTTGTAAAACAAGTTTGGGAGTGTTCCCAACTCTTCAATTTTTTGATAGAGCTTGAGAAGGATAGGTATTAAATCTTCTTGAATATTTGGTAGAATTCATCTGTGCAGCCATCTGGTCCTGGACTTTTGTTCGTTGGAAACTTTCTGATTACTGCTTCAATCTCCTTGCTAGTAATTTGTCTATTCAGATTTATTTCTTCATAATTCAGCCTTGAGAAATTGTATGTTTCTAGGAATTTATCCATTTCTTCCAGATTGCCCATTTTTGGTCATATATTTGTTTAAAATTGTCTCTTGTGGTCTGTTTTATTACTGTGATATCAGTTGTAACTTATCTTTCATTTCTGAATTCACTTATTTGAGTGCTCTCTCTTTTTTTCTTGGTTAGTCTAGTTAGATTTGTTGATTTTGTTTATCTTTTAAAAAAACAGCTCTTAGTTTCATTGATTGTTTCTATTTTTTGTCTCTATTTCATTTTTTTCTGCATTTATGTTTATTATTTCCTTCCTTCTACTAATTTCCTTCCTTCTACTTGTTTATTCTTCTTTCACTAGTTCCTTTAGGTGTAAAGTTAAATTGTTTATTTGGGATTTTTCTTGTTCTGGAAGTAGGCCTGCATCTCTAAGAATTCCCCTCTTAGAACAACTTTTGCTGGTGGTTTTCCATAGATTTTAGTATGTCATATTTCTTCTTTGAAGAAGAAGAAATTTCTTCTTTCTTCTTTCTTCTTCATATTTTCTTCTTCTTTCCTAATAATCCACTGTTGTTTGGTAGCATGTTGTTTAATCTTTACATTTTTGTAGGTTTTCCAGTTTCTTTCTTGTAGTTGATTTCCAGTTTTATGCCATTGTGGTCAGAGAAGATGCTTCGATAATATTTCAGTCTTCTTGAATTTATCAAGACTTGTTTTGTGGCCTAGCATATGATCTATCCTGGAGATTGTTCCATGTGCACTTGAAAAGAATGTGTATGCCGCTGCTCTTGGATAGAATGTTCTGTGCATATCTATTAAGTTCATCTGGTCTAATGTGTCATATAAGTCCAATATTTCCTTATTGATTTTCTGTCTGGATGATTTATCCATTGTTGTAAGTGAAGTGTTAAAATCCCCTAGTATTATTGTATTGCTTAAATTTCTCACTTTAAGACCATTATTATTTGTTTTATATATTTTGGTGCTTCTCTGTAGGGTACATATACATTTATAAATGTTATATCTCTTACTGGATTTATCCTGTTATCATTATGTAATGCCCTTCTTTTCTTTTATTACAGTCTTTGTTTTAAAGTCTATTTTGTCTGATATGGCTATAGCTACTCCACTTTCTTTTCATTTCAATTTGCATGGAATATCTTTCTCTGCTCCTTCATTTTCCATTTGTGTGTCCTTTCTTCTGAAATGAGTCTTTCATAGGCAGTGTATAGATGGGTCTTTTTTTTTTTTTATCCATTCAACCACTCTATAACTTTTGATTGGAACATTAGGTCTATTTGTATTTAAAGTAATTATTGATAGATATTTACTTATTGCCATTTTGTTAATTGTTTTCTGGCTATTTTTATAGTTTTTTTTTTTTTGTTCTTCTTATCTTTCTCTCTTCGCTTGTGTTTTGATAGTTTTCTTTAGTGTTTTGTTTAGATTTCTTTCTCATTTTCTTTTGTGTATTCACTATTATTTTTTTTTCCTGTGGTTATTGTGAGGCTCAAATAGAACATTCAATGTAACTAGTACTCTGTTTTAAGTTGGTAGCAACTTAAATCTGAACACATTCCAAATATTTATCTTTTACTTCCCCACCCCCATTTTCTATTTTTGATGACACATTTTACATCTTTTTATTTTATGTACTCCTTAACTAATTATTGTAATTTTAATTTTCTACCTTTGTCTTTTACCCTTCATACTTGCTTTACGAGTGATTGATCCACTACTCCTTTTATATATTTACCTTTTCCAATGAGATTTTTACTTTTATATGTTTTCTTACTATTAATTAGTGCCATTTCTTTTCAGCTTAAGGAAGTCCCTTTAATATTTGTTGCAGGGCTGGTTTACTGATGATGGACTTTAGCTTTTGCTTATCTGGAAACTATTGCTGTTTCCTTCAATTCTGAAAGATAAGCTTGCTGGATAGAGAATTATTGGTTGGAAAAAAAAATTTTTTCAGCACTTTGAATATGTCTTGCCTTTCCCTTAAGGCCTGTAAAATCTCTGCTGAAAAGTCTGCTGATAGACTTATGGGGGGTTATTTTGCATGTAACAAGTTGTTTTTCTCTTGCTACTTTTAGGATTCTCTCTTTATCCTTAACTTTTACCATTTTAATTGTAATGTGTTTTGGTGTATGTCTCTTTGGGTTCATCTTATTTGTAAATCTCTGAGCTTCTTGGACCTTGATGTCTCTTTTCTTACTCAGATTAGGGACATTTTCAGCTAATGTTTCTTTAAAGAATTTTTCTGTCTCTTTCTCTCTCCTTTCTCCTTCTGGGAGCCTGATAATGTGAAAGTTATTCCATTTGAGGTTTTCCTAAAGGTATATTAAGGTATATTTACTTTTTAAAATTCTTTTTATTTCTTTTTTTTTTATTTTTCTTTTTTTTTCATTTTGCTGCTCAGTCTCGGTTTTCTATTGCTTTGTGTTCCAGGTCAGTGATTTGTTCTTCTACCTTATCCAGTCTGCTGTTGAATCCCTTAAGTGTATTTTTAAGTTCAATTATAACTTATGTTTAGTATTTTATTATATTTTCTGTCTCTGTTGAAGATCTCACTGTGTTCATCCATTCTTCTCGCAAGTTTGGTGAGCATCTTTATGGCAATTATGCAGAACTCTTTATTAGGTAGATTGCTCATTTCCATTTCATTTAATTCTTTTTCTGATGTTTTGTCTTGTTCTTTTGATTGTAACATATTTCTCTTTCTCCTCAATTTTCTAATTCTCTGGGTTTGTTTCTATGTATTAGGTAGATTAGCCATCTCTCCCAGTCTTGAAGGATGGTCTTTTTTAGGAAATGTCCTGTGGGACTCAGAAGCATAATCCCACGTGGCCACCAGAGCCAGGTGTCGAGAGATATCCCCTTCCTGTTGTGGCAGGGCCCAGCTGCTGCTGCTGCAGGGCACTGGTTGGTGGAGCTGGCCTCCCACCAGCTTCAAGGCCCACCTGCTACTACTGTGCCTGCTGGTGGGTGGGGCTATTGTTTAGCTGGCTGTGAGGGCTGGCTGAGATGCAGGCATTGGCAGAGTTCTCAGTGGGGTAACCTCATTAGCAGTAACAGTTTAGAGGGACAATTCCAAAATGGCATCCACCTGTGCCCTCATTCACAAGATAGCGTGAGATCACAAAAATGGCTCCTACCAGTGTCTCAGTCCCCAGCGAACATCCCAACTGGTGGCTTCCTCTCTGAAAGATTGGTAAGTCAGCCCCCTTTACCTATGGTCCATATGTTTTTTAACCTGATGTTTTTACACTGGATTTTGAGTTGAGGAAGGCTTTGTACAAGCTCTTTAAGAGGTTTTTTTTGTTCCATTTAATTCTATTGTGTTCCTGGACATATTTCCTGTTGGTTTTCAAAGCCAGGTGTTTTGGGGGCTCATCTCTCTTGTGCAGGATCTAGGGTTTGGGGTGCTGGATGTAGAGCTCGATTCCCTCACTTCTCAGGGAAAAGATCCATACTTTATGATCTCTCCTGATTGTGGATCACTGTGGCTGGGTTTGGATTTTTCCTTGGTGAGACTTTTATCTCTGTCTCTCCTACCTGTCTCAATGTTTTCCTTTTACCCTTTGTCATGGAGGCATTGTTCATCCAGCTTTAGTCCCTTACTGAGGGAATTATTTGATACGTGGTTGTAGATATGTTGTGTCCATGGGAGGAGGTGGGTTCAGTATCTTCTATGCTGCCATCTTGCTCATATGCCTTAATGGAAGTTGTATATACATATTTATGTAATGTCTATGACAAGAATACCTACAAAATATTATATTCAGATTTAATAAACCTGTATTGAGTGTTTTTTATGAACCAGTGTGCTATGCATTAACATAGAACACTTACATCATTCTGGTATCATTGCTACGAGTAAATGTTTTAAAAATTTTGTTTTATTTTGAAATAATTATAGATTTACAGGAAGTTGCTAAATATAGTACAGAGAGGCGCTATATATTCTCACCCAGTTTTCCTCAGTGGTTACACCTTACATAATTTTAGCAAAATATCAAAGCCAGGAAGTTAACATTGATACAATGTTTATGTATAGTACTATAACATTTTATCAGATGTGTAGATTTGTGTAACTACTGCATTCAAGATACACAACTATTCTAGCACTACAAAGACCTCCCCTGTGCTACTTTTTTATGGTCTTCTACCACTATGCTAACCCCTGGAAATCACTAATCTGTTCTATATCTTTATAATTCTGTAATTTCAACAATGACATAAATGGAATCAGGATATGTGACCTTTGGAGACTGGAATTTTTCACTCAGCACAGTACCCTGAGGTCCATGCAAGTTGTTGCATTTATCAATGATTTATCCTCTTTATTATTAAATAGTATCCCATCTTGTGTATGTACCATAGTTTGTTTAGCCATTCACCTATTGCAGAAAATTTTAGTTGTTTCCAGTTTTTGGCTATTACAAATAAAGTTGCTCTGACCATTCGTGTACAGGTTTTTGTGATGTGTGTGTGCATTATAAGAAATCACATTTCAGAGCTGAGACTGAGGGGGTAAATCAATTGTCCAGAGGACTGAACAGATTTCCAAACCCTGATGTTTTTACTTTACCTCCTGTGCTGTTTTCATGATCCCATATTAATGAGAACAAACTGCAGACAGTGTAGAAAAGTAATGATTATAGATTTGATTTCTCCTTGACAAAGTTTTGGTTTCAGAATAATATCTGCTTAAAGATTTGATTGTTTTTAGCATCATGTCTGCACACTGATTCACTCATTTATTCACAAAAACTAATGTTTGAGTACCCATTAGGTACCAGGCCTGGTGCTGAGTGTTGAGGCAAGATGCCTGGCCCATCACAGCTTTTACAAAATACTATGTTTGTAGCATAGCGGTAACTTGATCTTTGTTAGCTAGTACTAACAGTTTTAAATTTTAGTTTAGAAAATGTTTATTGAGAGTTAATGTGAATGCTAAAGTAATATTTAAATATGTATTCCTAAATTTAAATTCTCTGAAAGATTTGGGTTAATATATGTTGCCTTATCTTAGGAAAGCAATTGCTGAGCATGCATGCACAAATACACAACCTAATTTTGCAAGGCATGCAGTTCAGGACTTTTTCCAAATAGGGGTGAAGTTCAGATGGACTTTTATGTGTAGCTTGTTCACAAATTAGTGATTTCTTCTGCTTATTCTGTGTCCCTTTCTCCCAAAAGCATGAAAAATTAATCAACCGTCCACAGAGTACCAAAAGAATTTCTACAGATCCTCTAGGTAAGGAATACTTGCTCTGTCTTCATTATGATGGTGCTATTTTTCTCTTATATTTTATATGTTATGTGAATCTTTTGGTAAGAAAGAATAGAGAACTTTGTAATTAACAATAAGTTATTAAATAATCATTTATTATCAGCCTAATAAATGAGTTTTCCTTTATAAGTCATGCACGTATAAACAAAAACATTCTTGAATGTAGATGTAGTTAAATTTTATTAAAATCTACAAGAAATATGAATTCTACTAAGTATTATTGAACTAAGATAACTAGTAATTGCTTTGTTTGGTAAATAGACTACTACAGTTTGTCCTGAAATGTTGACCGTTAGGGTTCAAATCTTAAAGTAGATTTTAAATAGAGGTATATATGGAGGTATGAAACCACATAGGAAACATGTAAAATTTGATTGTGGTTATGAGTAATACAATTACATAAAAATGAAGCATATTTCAGGGTAGAATTTGACACTTTTATTCTATTTTAGCCTTTGAAACAATTCATTTTGTGATGCTAATTGTTACTACTGTGATAATCTATTAGTCTTCAACAGACATCGCCGAATGCATTTGACTACTGTGTCAGTCTCACCACTGATGGCTTAACATTTCATTCAGGGGTTATCTTTATGGACTTGTACAGAAAATATACAAGCTTTGCTGAATTATTAGAAGTGAGTAGGATAGAAATAAACCTTAGAGTTATACACTCTTTCAAAGGCAATAAAATTATTTTCAAAGAGAGAGCAGGTGACAGAGCAAAAACAAAACATAAAATACCAAAGCCAAAACCCCAAAAAACAAAAGAAAAAAACCCAGTAAAACAACAATAGCAGTAGGTGAAAGCCCAGCAAGTTTATAATGTTGTTAACTATTGAAGAACTTGATGTTCAAATAAAAGTACTCCCACTACTGTTGTCAACAACCACAAGAGTATAGTGATCTTTCTTAAGTGTCCCAGGAAGTCCTAAATTGTTATACAATGTGGTCTTGCATGACCAATGCCATCTGAGCTGTTGCAGGATGATGGCAGATGAGGTTAGAGCAGGACAAAACTATAAACAGTTTTAAATGCAAATTAAGAAGTTCAGACAATGAAGGAGGTTACAAGAGATGTATTAACAAGGAATGAATAAGATCAGATTAGACTTTGAACACTTCTCTCTATTAGTTGTGTAGGAGACTAAAGTCAGTCTACACTGATAGCAGGGGTATGAGTTAGAACCCTGGTTCTTGGAGTATTCCAGAAAATAAGCGGTAGGTCATGATTAAGATTGAGTCAGTAAGGCTGGAAAGTGGAGGAAATTTCTAAGATATGTTTAGGGTTAGGGCCAGTAAAACTTGAGTACAGGTGATAAGAAATAGGCTTTGAGAAATGGGAATAATCTTTCATGTGTTATTATACTCAGCTGAGTAGTCACATTCACTAAGAAAGTGAACAGAGTGAAGGATCAGGTGGAGAGAGGGAAAGACAAAAGTTGATTTCAATTTTAGAAATGTGGGATGGACCTAGAGACTGTCATACGGAGTAAAGTAAGTCAGAAAGAGGAAAACAAATATCATATATTAACGCATATATGTGGAATCTAGAAAAATGGTGCAGATGAATGCAAGGCAGAAATAGAGACACAGATGTATAGAACAAACGTATGGACACCAAGGGGGAAAAGGGGGTGGGTGGGATGAATTGGGAGATTGGGTTTGATATACATACACTAATATGTATAAAATAGATAACTAATGAGAAACTGCTGTATAGCACAGGGAACTCCACTTTGCTGTACAGTAGAAACTAACACAACATTGTAAAGCAACTATACCCCAATAAAGAAAAATTAGAAATGTGGTATTTGAATTGGCTCTAGTATACACTGGTAAAGATAATTAGGAGATGAATATTGTAAATGGTATACAGGCATACCTTGACGATATTGTGGGTTTGATTCCAAACCACCACAATAAAGTAAATATCATGATAAAATGAGTCACATGAATTTTTGTGTTTCCTAGTGCATATAAAATTATGTTTACATTATACTGTAGTCTGTTAAGTGTGCAATAGCATTATGTCTAAAAATCGATGTACATACCTTAATTTAAAAATACTTTATTGCTAAAAAATGCTGACCATCATCTGAGCCTTCAGCGAGTCATAATCTTTTTGCAATAGTAACATCAATGATCACTAATTACAGATCACCATAACAAATAAAATAATGAAAAAGTTTGAAATACTGTGAGAATTACCAAAATGTGACACAGAGACACAAAGTGAGCAAATGCCATTGGAAAAATGGTGCCCATAGACTTGCTTGACGCAGGGTTGCCACAAATCTTCAATTTGTAAAAAACACAGTATCCATGAAGGGCAATAAAGCAAAGTACAAGAAAATAAGGTAGGCCTGTACCAGGATTTAGGGAAACAGAGTCAAAGATGAAGATATAGTAGATATGGGATATTTCACATAGAGGAGATATAGTTAAGGCAGTTGGTGAATTCACTGAGGGGAGGGGACAGAAATAGAAGGGGCCTGAGATAGGAAGCAGTAATTCAGCACAATCAGGAGGAAGACAGTCAGCAAAGGGAAAAGAGAGGGAAGAGGAAGACCAGGGCAGGCAATGGAACCCAAGGGAAGGAGGAAAATGCTCTGTGGAAGTCGGAGAAGATGTAGACTGAGAATCAGTTGCTGTAAGTAGTATTTAGGAGGGATCTAGAAAGATTGGAAAATAAGGCTTTAATAGAGTTTTAAAAGAGGATATCAATATCTTGTGATGAACCATAATGGAAAAGAATATGAAAAAGAATATATATATATATATCTTAATCACTTTGCAGTACAGTAGAAATTAACACAACATTGTAAATCAACTATATTTCAATAAAATAAATTTTTTAAAAAGAGCCTATATAACCTCTAAAGCAAAGGCTTAAGGAGTGAGTTAATAGTGTTGGACTTAAGGCATCAGATTTACAATAGGCATGAAAAGATTTTATGGTAAAAGGACGGGGCGAGATAGCCTGAGAACTTGAAACAGCAGCAGAAGCAAGGAAAGGGGAGGCTTGAGAGTGCCTGTGGGAAGAATGGAAAGAACCTGACGAGGAGGTTAAAGAACAGGTGTGAAGGGAAATTATTAGATGAAAAACACTGTGGGGATGGCACCCAGAAAACATGGAGGAGTGAGATTCTGTAAGAAAGTGGTTTTGAAATGAAAACGAGGTTATGAGAACTCAGGTCAAATGGCTTTGGGGAAATTTATGAGAGACTGACACTGGCCGGGTGAAACAGAATAAGAGTGAGATTGGGGCTTAAGGATGGTAGGAAAGTGTTATGTCATTGCTCTGGAAAATTTTAAATTGAATTCAAGAAACAGAGTTTTTAATGGATTTGTAAACTGCTAAAGGCTTAAACTGTGTACAAAGCATAGAGCTTGTTGATCACATTCAGTATCGTTTCATAACCCTGGGCATCCCTGTAGTTGACTGCAATGTGAGTAAGACAGAATTGGCGATTGACGAATTGAGAACACTGAAAGCTAAAGAGGACAACAGATTTTAAGGTGGATGCAAGACCATTATTGACCTACACAACTGATCATTAGGGCAGTATGGGTACAGAGGCAGAGATGATGGAATGACTGCGGGCATCAAAGGACCTGCTGTATTAGTGATGGGGCAAGAAACATATTAAGCAGGAGCAAAGGAATAGAAGCTGTGGAAGTTTAGGGGGTAGTGGTGAGCAGTAATATTGAGCAGCTGAAGCCATGGAAGTGGAACAGTTCTGGCTGATGATGAAACATAAGGATTGGCCATGTAAGTCAGTTTTTAATATGGAGACACCACACAGGTCAGTGATGTTGACAAGATTAAGAAATCATGTGGTCAGAGGTATGAGTGACTATCAACAGGGTTGCTGTTGCTGCTGCCTGCTAATGGCAGGAGACAGATGATGTGGATGGGGAGAAGAAAGCCTACCCATGTAGCATGGACATTAAAATGAATATATTGCAAGGGGGAAGTAGAATGTTGGTTTGAACGTGGCAATGGAGGGGAAGGATGTGTTAACAGGCTCCATTTCCTGAGTAGCTTTCACAGAAAAGTGGCATGATTTATAGTGTCAAAGCAGGTACAATTTATGTGAGTAGGTCGATGGAAAGAACAGAGTAAAACGTGGCAGACAGAATTCTTTTCTGACACCCAACCAGGGAAACTGGAGCAGAGTTTTGCATGAGTGGGAGAAAATGACTGTGATGCAGGTTAGGGCTGATGTGTACAAGGAGAGAGAAGGGCTTGAGGGGTTTGCTGAGAGTGATGGATTTGAGCTACACAATAAAATAAATAACAACCAAACAACAGAACATTGGAATCTTGAGTTTAGGTGGTAGCCAGGAGTCACAGGGTAAGGGAAGGGGTATGCTGAACTTACAGGATATAGTCAGAGATGTGTATAGTTCTAAATAGTCCAGAAGCCAGGGGGAATGTTGGTGAAATGGACGTTCCACAGAATTGCTCTTTGGATATTGAATTTTGGTGAGTTTGTGTGTGTGTGTGTGTGTGTGTGTGTGTGTGTGTGTGTGTGTGTGTGTATAGTTGGGGGGTTGGGGCATGAGGATTGCCTAGCTGCTGCTATAATTTATGCATCAGGTTAGTACAAATTAAGGGAAGTAGTTTTTGAATCGAAAAATGTCTTCTAATATAGTGTTACTCAAAGTGTGGTTGGGGACCTCAGCGTCAGCATCATCTGGGAACTTGTTAAAAATGCCAAGATTTGCCCCTATCCTAGTCTTGCTTAATTAGACTATCTGGGGTGGGGACCTAAACACCGTTTTAATGAGCCCTACTGGATCTCAGGGAAGTTACAATTTGAGAAGCATTTCTAACCCTTTGCAATAGGTGGTTCCCTCAGAAGAAGACCCCAGAAAGGGCAGGGGTTCATCTGGGTGGTCCCAAATCTTTCTGCTTCTCAGAGGCCAAACCAGAGGTTAAGTTTCCTGTGAACAGTTGGAGGGTTAGATGAGCACACCCTCCATGAAAGGCTCCTAACACTGAGTGTCCCACGTGTGCCTGGCAGAAGCCCTGTGGGACAACTTGCTCTACTGGCTGGCAGACGAGCTCTCAGAAGAAAACGCCCTGTGTCTCTCCTCATCCCTCCCCCTTCGCCGCAGCACCATTCAGCTCATCACACTGAAGAACCCTGATGATCTCACAGGACAGACCCACGAACTTCTTTGCTTTTGGAAAAGATCACTCCCAAATTCCACGGACAAACTTCGCCTTCTGGCTCGCCATCTCCGCAAGATCGGCAGGAGTGACCTTGCTGAAGAGCTCAAATTCAAGTGGGAAAATAAAGTGTTCACTGAACCCCAGCAGTGGTCTGATGTGGCGGAGTTCAGCCCCGTTGCTCTTTCTTTTGCCCTAGACAAAGGGTCATAGTTGGTTTGAAGACCGTTTCTGTCAACATTTTACTAGCAGTTTCCAAGTAATGTTGTTTGAAGTGAATCTCTTTGATAGATGTGTTATTGAGACAAGTGAAGAAGCACTAATCAGACAATAAAAAGCATCTGTGGGTTTGAAGCCTCACTCATGGTTCAGTGATACGTGTTCTGCAGCCAAACTTAATAGCATTTGTAATAGTGTTTGCCCTGTGTGTATTTTAATAGCTGGGGTTGCTTTTTAAGTATAAAGGATAGGTATGGTATACAGAATCCCTTTTTTTTTAATTGTTATCTACATAAAAGTAAACTAGTTACCCAGGACTCCAAGCAACTGATTCACATTATGTGCATACCATGGAGCCCACAGATAACAATACAAAATAAATTGGGCTGCAGACGCCTGATGTTGATGATAGCAAATCACTTTAAGAAAACATCCAAGGTTGAAATAAATTAAAAATAGAAGAACACTTCAGCCATTTACTCCCACAAACTATTAATAAGATTTAGCCTAGAATCGGGAAAACCTCGTATGTTATTATTAGTAAAATGGGGCAGCGCAGAGACCATGGAGCGTAAGTGAAAGAACTCAGGGCCTTTTGCACCGACTTAGGAAAACAACCTGCTACTAAATCAGTTTGACAGAAACCTTATTACATAAGCCCTATGGGAGCATTATTTTTTTAGAAAAACCACCTGTAAAAAAACAAAAACTAAAAGAAAAAGATGATAATTACCTAAGCCCCTCCATCATTGATAATTCCTGTTAATGTTTATGTTTTGAGGCTTTGGAAACCCTGAAGCACTTTAGCTTCCTGTAACAGCATGACATGAATGGGCCTTACATTAGTTACATGAAAAATTAAACACGTATATGGTTCTCAGATTTAAAGGCAGGATTTCCTTCTTTTAAATTAACCAGAGACTTAGAGATCTATTTGGTTATATGTTAAAAAAGAGAATTCCAATTTTCAAACACGTTCCTATTAAGAAACCTTTCAGCAGTCAAGATTTTTATCATTTTTACATGTTTCCAGAAAGGTACAATATTTGTCACATATCCTTGGAGTGAAGAAAACAGACTGAAATATTCATTGTCTTTCTGACTACGAAGTAAAAAAGAAGTCACGAAAATAAAATTTGCCTCTTATTCTGCCACTAGAGATTACCACTATGAAAATATTTTCTTCCAGTTTTTCTTTTTTCCTGGAAGGAAAGGTTTCTACTTCTGTGTATGCAGATGTATATAAACACACCTATGTGCACACACACACACACTTACAAATACACGCAAATCTCTTCAGATGTACCACCTCACTCACTGACACATCTCCTCACACTCCCTCTCTGTGTCCTCATACCCCCCAAGCACGCTCACTCATATAGACACACGCATAGCCTCCCACACCCCTGTTTCAGACACTCCTGCCCCTTACAGGGACAGACTCTCATCCACCTGTACCTTCTCACCTGCATTCATACACTCTCACATACACACACCGCACTCCTGCCGCCTCACACAGACACACTTCTTCATATACGTCTCACCCGCACAGACACCCTTACACAACATACAGTCTCAGGTTCACGTGTACACCCTCACATATGGCTTCACCCATGCATACACACCACCCTCCTGCAGCACACGCACACATATACTCGTCAACATGCATACCCCCCCGACACACACACACGCCCTCTCACGTTACCTGTACACCTTCACATACACACACATCCTCACGCACCTGCACTCTCTCTCTCTCTCACACACACACACACACACACACAAACTCATTTACATCCATACCCTCACAGGCACATATCCCTTCACACACACATGCTGACACACATTTTTCCCCAGAATTTTTTAAAATGCATGTATTATGGCAGCAGTAAAATAATACAAAGGTAGATAAAGAAAAAAAATTGATCATCTCTGCAGCACCTCCTGTCCCTTGGGTAACCAAAGGAATTATCAGTCCCATATGTGGCATGTGTGCCACAGCCACGCTCTACCCTTGTGCATCCTGCTCTCTGTCTGGTGGGCTGAACTCTAGGGACCACACTGGCGATGCTCTGGCTTCTGGGTGGCCTTGGTTAATGGGGAGCTCCAGCAGGAGGCTGGGAGGAGGGAGAAGAGTGAGTTAGATGATCCCCTTTCTTCCTCCCTTGAATTCACTGAAGCCGGGATGCATCCCTCACCCAAAGGCCACTGCCCCTCTCCTCTATGGGAAGCTCTCTCCCGGGATTGGGAACCACTCCTGTTCATGTGCCATCCGGTCTGGGGTAGTGACAGCTGTATTGCTGCACTGTTCCTTGTGGTCCTCCATACCCCGCCCACCCTTTTAAGACAAAGCCTCCTCTAATTATCCTAATTTGAGTGTATCATGTGTTTCCTATTGAGACCCTGACTGGTACTTCTAATAGCAACTTACATGGTTTTTTTTTTTCCAGAATAGGGGTCATATATTATATATACAGTTTTAAATATTATTGTATTTTATTAAATTATGGGCATTTTCCAATGTCTTTAAATGTTTTAATAGCTGTATAATATCTCACTTCATAGCCATAGCATAATTAATTTTAGTATTACCTATTTTTGAAAATTTAAGAAGTGAAATAATGCAGTATGTATTCTTTTATGTCTGGCTTTCGAATTCAAATTTATGTTGTTGAAATCCATCCATGTTGTTTATGTGACAATAGTTTGCTCCTTCTCATTAATAAATAATATTCCGTTATATGTAGATACTATATATTATACATCCATTTCACTGTAAATAGGTATTTCAGTAGATTCCAGTTTGGAGCTATCACAAACGGGGTTTATATGAACTTTCTGTAGACACATTTTAGTGAACATATATATTAATTTCTTCCAAACGTATACTTAAAGAGTACTACAATTGGTTACCATAGTTCATTTAGTCTTTCCCCTCTTGTTGTATATTCAGATGACTTCCTTCTCATAAAAATAATGATGCAATGATCATCTTTCTACATATGTATATAAATTATTATTTCATTAGGATACAGTTTTAGAAATGGGATTACTTACTAGGGACACTTTTAAGGCTCCTGATACACATTGCCAAATTGCCATTTTATATTCTAATCATCAGGTTATGAAGATTCTTAGGAAAACAGTATATTTAAGTACATTTATTACATAAATTAATCAACTTGAGGCACATAACATGAAATTCTACATCCTAGGTAAGCATGGATTGTCTTCAATTGCTCTATTGGAAAAAAAGAGATATTGGTTTAAATATTTTACATTATTGCTTCTACTAATGAATAGAGCATAGTCTAGTGGCATTGCCATCTTTAAAAAGTATCAAAAAGGGCTCCCCTGGTGGCGCAGTGGTTGAGAGTCCACCTGCCGAAGCAGGGGACACGGGTTCGTGCCCCGGTCCGGGAGGATCCCACATGCCGCGGAGCGGCTGGGCCCGCGAGCCGTGGCCGCTGAGCCTGCGCGTCCGGAGCCTGTGCTCCGCAACGGGAGAGGCCACAACAGTGAGAGGCCTGCGTACCGCAAAAAAAAAAAAAAAAAAGTATCAAAAGGAGGAGTAATATAGCATATGGACAGATTCCAGGATGTCAGAGAACTTAGCAAATATAGCTAATTTCCAAAAAAAGGAATGTTAAATTCATTTATTCAACAGATATTTACTGAACACAAACCCTGGGTCAGGCAATCGGCAATCTGTTCAATGCCAGAAGTACAAAAATGAGTAAGAGACAGTCCCTTGGGTTATGCTTTCTGCGTAAAGGGAGAGCGAATGAATGAGATCATCATATTGTTCATTTCCTGTAGTGAACCAAGCTCTTTCGGCTTAGCCCTTTACAAGTATTCACTTATTTAATTCTACCAGTGTCCTATGAGGTAGGTACACAGCCCAGTTTTACAAGAGAGGAAACTGGAGGTTAGAAAGATTGAGTGCCTTGTTTAAGGTCACAAGTGAGTGACACAGGATTCAAAGTTAGGTTGTTGGCTTCGCTCCCACCGTATCATGTTGCCTAAACTTTCTTTATTCCTACTTCTCATTTTGCAAAACAGTATTTCTACTTCATATCAGCAGTACAAATAGATATTAGTTTTGAGGATGGGGATGGGGGAAGGGCAAGGAGGTGGGAAGGGGTTGTGATCATTGATAGTTGTCCCAACTCAATTAGTTAAATGCTCTCTTAGACTTGTTTAAGAGACTGACTGATTAGGATCACATTGCATATTGACCTAACACAAACTGGTGATGCACAAATATTGTGCTATTTGCAGTAGATATCAGTAATCACCAATAAGTAGAGCCACATTACCCCAACTCGGCTATTCAGGCACATCAAGAGCGCTTCCAAATAGCGGCTGCAAAATAGGACCATTTAGCAATAAAGCCTTGGGCATCATTACTGACATGCCTGTTTTATACCATAAAGGGGTAAGAATGCTTCTACCATTTAGAGCTGATCTACATATCTCTATTAATATCAATTTCACTAATGAAAACCCATTACAACCATCATTTTGCTAATCATTAAGCACCACATTTTATAAATTAAAATACTTCTAACATTTATTATTCTAAGGAACAAAACCTGTGATGTTACATCATAGTTATCTTGATCAGATGCTTACCATATCTGGGGTATAAATTCACGACTGGAACAACTGATTATTCCTAAAAAATGTAACCTAAATGAATGCATACACAATATCACATTGTATATTCTGAAGTATTTTAGAGTAAAATAGAAATACCTTAATAAGCAAGTGAGGTAGACTGAGGGCATCATGATACAACTTTTTTTTTTTTTTTTTTTTTTGCAGTACGCGGGCCTCTCACAGTTGTGGCCTCTCCCGTTGCGGAGCACAGGCTCCGGACGCGCAGGCTC
>NC_041220.1:82229905-82245895 GCF_002837175.3 Physeter macrocephalus | reverse complement strand
GGCCTCTCCCATTGCGGAGCACAGGCTCCAGACGCGCAGGCTCAGCGGCCATGGCTCACGGGCCCAGCCGCTCCGCGGCATGTGGGATCTTCCCGTACCGGGGCACGAACCCGTGTCCCCTGCATTGGCAGGCGGACTCTCAACCACTGCACCACCAGGGAAGCCCGATACAACTTTTGAAATAGCTAAATTTTGCAAGGAAAGTTCTATTTTCCTAACCCAGTGTTTCTCAGTGGGGGTGTTACTGGCATTTTGAATGGAATATTTTTTATGTGACCTGAACTGGCTCATGCATTGTAAGCCATTCAGCACGCTGAGCTCTGCCCACCAAATACACAGAGCTCCGCCCGACCCTAATAACTATGAGAAACAAAATTCCTTCCACATACATCCAGGCGTGGAGGAGGGAGGTCGGGAGAGTACAAGTACTGTCACTGGACTTAAAAATAGGGTGTCATGAACCTTGAAGGAGGGTGCTGAGAACCACTGTCTTAATCAACTTTCGGCTTGAAACAGGGCATAAAAGAAAGGGGGAAGAATAAGTTAAAGGAAATTTAGAAATTTATGAGCAAAAGAGGGTCCTAGCTTAAACTCTCACTGCTATCAGTGTTTCCAAGAAATGTCAACTGCTGTCTGATGACATGCCCAGAAATATCCCCAATGAGGGTTCCCCCTGGGGTATAGCCCAGAGCAGTGCTATAGAATGAGAAGTTCATCTAAGGTACATAGGCTCCCTGAATTTAGAAGAATTTGGAAGAGTAGTAGGTCAGAAGAAAAGGGAAATGTTGAGTGAGGTCGAAAGAGCGGCTGACGCAGGTCTCGGGTTTCCCCTGTATCTTGTCTAAGCCAGCTTATGGGCCCTAACCTCATCAGAATGCCCCTGTGCTACATCAAAGCGTTTTGACAGACGTCACATCCTTTATCCTCAACTCGCCCCTTCTCCCTGGTGTCCTCCACTGGCACTTTCAATTTTCTTCACTCTGCATTTATTATCTAACATACTAAATAACATATTTCAATTACAGTTATTTATTTTTGTAAATCACCACCTTAGTGTATGTCATGCAAGGGTCAAGGAGCTTGTTCCTTTTGTTCATTGATGTAATCCTATTACTTAGAACTCTATCTGGCACTCATTGAATGTTTCTCTGTTTTGTTATTCTCATTTTACAGATGAGAAAATTGCAGCTCAGAGTTACAGTGATACCCAGTCAGTGATAGAGCCTGAATCAGAGCCCAGATGATTCTGTTTACAAAGTCCTTTTTCCCCTGCTTCCAACACCCTGCTCCTGGCTCCCTCGCCCCTCTCCCATCCATAGTCCTCTCTCTTCCATAACCTCGGGTAGCGTCTTTCCAGTTTCCTGAATAACCAAGACTCAGTTAATTGTCCTTGGCACCCTATTCTGAAGTCTAGTTGTAGCACTTCTATTACCCTGTTGTAGTTGCCTATTTATCTGTGTTTTTCTCCAACCAGTCTGTAAGTTTCTTGAGGGCAGAGACTGAGTTTTGTTCATCACTGAATTTCCATTACCCTGTCATGTCGCAGCATATTGTAGGGACTCAATAAGTCTTTGTTGAATTAATGCATGAATGACATCTCTATACTGACATGCTTGAACCCTCTTTTCCTGTTCCATCTTCCTTCTGGAAGCAACACGGTGTGGGCAGATATTCTGTCTGAAAAGGTAAAATTTAGCTTGGACTCTAAACATCTGCTCTGTCATTCATCAGGCTGGAATAACAGACACAGATGAAACCTGCTGCAAAGTTACCAGGATCCGATTTTTCTCCCCCAAACACACCGCAGCTGTAAAGTGTCCCTTTCTTTGAGTGACTGCTGCTTTCTTACATGCTGAGAAACTTTGTTCTCCAAAATCACAGACTATCAGAAACTTTGCTGTTGGAAATCATATCCATGAGAAAGAAATATCCCTCTCTTGCCTGGAGGATTTAAGTCACTTTGACAAAGAAAAGCAGTCTTGACTGACAACCTGGATGCAGAGCATCAGATAAAGGATTTCTGGATACAACACTGCACATCTGTCTTAACGTTAGTGTTTCCAAGGAAACAGAACACTAGGCCCACTTTGCAGTGCAGACCTGATGTTGATCCCCTTATACAAGCTCTGCTTTGCTTTGAGCCAGTCAAAACACTCAGCTCCAGCCTATGCCTATGACCTAAAATAACTCTGTCTTTGCCTTTGTTCAGTGAGACACCACTGTTCCTTTGGTGTGTAATGTCCCTCACTGCAATGCGTCAATCAACCCAACTTTGTTGAACTTTAAGTGTGTGCCTGGTAGTGCTAGGCTGTTTGGGCTCTGACATCCATGCTTCTGTGCTCTAAGCCAGTAGTTTTCAATGGCTGCATGTTAGAATCAGCAGGAGGTTCCTGGACCCATCCTGAAAAATCCTGATTGAAGTAATCTTTAGTGAGTCCTGGAAATCAGAATCTTATAGCACGCCCCCCCCGCCTCCATCCCCCGCAGTTGATTCTGCAGCCAAGGCTAAGAATCATTCTTCTGGCCAAATGGACCTAGAAAAATCTGGAATGGGTGTTAAAATTCAGTTTCACAGGACCACAGCTCAGCCCCCTAAGTCAGCAACTTTGGCAGTAGACCTGAGGAATCTGTATTCTCAGTGAATACCTCAAGTGATGTTTACATACGTAGAAATTGAAGGATGTTGCCTGCTCTATTTGCTTCCTGCCCAAAGCACTTTATTGTTATTTTTCATGGTTAGCACAGACCCAAGAGTAACACAGGAGGGAAAGCAAAAAAAAACAGAGCAGGTTCTGTGCTGTTCTGAATATAAAAGATTTTTTTCTCTTATAGTCTTCTTTTGAGACAATTCATTTGTTCACAAGACTAGGCAGGGCGGCATCAAGAGCTGAGGCAAGGAAGTGGAAATTGGGAAGGAGGAACATCTGACCCAGAGGAACTAAATACAGAGTTTTAGTAATCTGTCTTAATGAGAACAGTAGTGCCAAAATCACAAGGATGAACTGACTCCCCTGGAAGCTGATTATTCTATGTCTTTACATTTGGTCCCATTAATAGATTACACACCCAACTGTACACTGTGAATTAGTATTTTTGAACTTTTGTCTAATTTTAAAGAGCAAATTTATATTTCACCGTATTAGGTGTGCTAACAATTTTAAATGCACTATATTATATTCTTTGTAGACATCTTTTTGGCCATTTTTATATATGTTGAGGGCCTCAAAAATTGAAAGTGACCCAGGCCTTGCTCCACCTGAAAGGCCATGTCTGTGCCAGACAAGTTGAAACTTAATAGTCACTGCAAATGCCTAGATGCCACCACAAGAGGGCCTCCGTGTCTCAGATAAAATTAAGGAAACACTCAACACTTTACAGAGAAATCCCTTTATGTTGTCAAAGGATTGTTTTGCATGATGCTTACAAATTTTTTTATAACTTATTTTGGGGCATAACCTCACTTATGGCCAATATATTGTTTGTGTAATAGTACATCATTTTGTGGCTAAATTCTGCTCTAATGTTCTGAAATGTCTAATTCTCATTTGATATAAAGAAACAAAGTATATCGAAACTCCTGCATTTTTAGAGACCTTTATATTACATGGTATCTTATGTTTCTTCAGTCAAAGCAATGGAAATAAGACTGCAGTCTATTACTGACCATAGGAAATGATGTGTACAATTTCCCTGAAATTATCTCGAAATAAAAATTAAAAGTATAAACTATTGAACGTATTATGGAATAAATGTATTTTTGACTCACTTCACTTTCTAAGAAAGTAAACTGATTTAACTGATTTGATTTCTAAATAATTACCTTCTAGCTTTTAAAATGTTCTGAATAAAGTGTTGCTATGGTTTGCCAGTAAGTAAAATTGGCTTACATACATTCAAAGTGGATTTCTGAATTAAGATTATTATTTAAAAATAATCAAATGATATTTTTCAGAATATTTTTAGTTATGACTTTAAAATAATGTATTTCTGAGATTAAATTCTGAAAAAAAAAGGTGACTATTACCCCTCCACAAAGCATCACAAAACACACAAACCAACAACAGTGTGATGGCAATAGAGCAGCCCCTGAACATAAAGCAAAAATAAGCAGAGCTGAAATCAGTCAATATACAAGGATAACTACTAAAATGTGATTGATTGTATAAAAATATTTGCCACTTCTCTTTGTGGGAAGGCAATGAATTCCTGCCCCATGGTTGTTACTCTTGGTCATGTGATTTAGAGCACCCAGTGAAATATGAGTGTTATATTTGAGCAGAAGCTACATGAGCCATCGAGTGGTTCCATCATGTTTCTTTTCTCTCTGCTTTGAGATCAACAATGTCTCAATTAAGAATGTTCTATCAGCCTGGATCCTGGAGTACAGAAGAGATTCATAGCCTATTTATGACACACAGCATAAAAAGTATGTGAGAAAAATATATTTCATTGTAACTCCCTGTTTTCCTGATTGATGGAATTAATTTACCAAGCATAAGGAAGAAAAAACTATGATTGGTTATCAATGCTATCAGACTTTAATAAAAGGAGTAGAGCCATGGGCTTTATAAGGAAAGCATAAAGAAGAAAAAGTGATGAGAAGGGCAGCAAAAATGCAAAGATTGGAATCGTTGTTGTTAACAGCAGACTACTCCAGCAAATGGGGGGAAGTGAAAGTCATTATAGGTGTGACAAGCCCAAATACTATGGCACTGAAGAAAGACTAATAATAGATACCAATTTATTGAATGCTGACGGTGTGCCAAGAGCTTTTTACATGTCATTTCATTTTATTCTCATAAGTATCCTTCAATTAGATGCTATTATTTTTCTTTCCTAGATGATGAAACAGGTCTTGAAATGTTAATTCATTTACACATTCCCTTTTTCATTTGTTCATTTATTCACTAACGCATCATCCAATGAAGAAGTATTGGTTTTGTTGTTGTTGTTGTTGTTGTTGTTGTTTTTTGGTCTATGCTGTGCAGCTTGCAGGATCTTAGTTCCCTGACCAGGGATCGAACCCAGTGCTCCTGCAATGGAAGCACAGAGTCCTAACCACCGGACCATCAGGGAATTCCCAATCAAGAAGTATTTGTTAAGCACCTATTATATTACTGGGTGGTGAAGTTAGGCTTTAAATCCCTCTCTATCTGACTCTGTGGTTGACGGAATTCTAAGATGACTCCCAAGATTTTTCACTCTTATCATACATACTTTGAATAATCCCCAGCACTATGAATATGAAGGATTTAACTCAAGAATTAGGTTATGTTACATGGCACAGTTGACTTTAAAATAAGGAAATTATTCAATTGGGTCTGACCTAATCATATGAGCCGATCTCAGAAGATCAGAGAAGAAGTCAGAGAGAATTGAAGCATGAAAGAAATTCAAGATAAGGAAGGTTCTCAATTCCTGAGATAAAGAGGGCCACATGGCAAAGATCTAAGTGTAGCTTCTAGGAGAAGAAAGCAGTCCCTGATGACAGCTAGCAAGACAATGGGGCATCAGTCCTATAACCGTAAGGAAATGAATTCTATCAACAGCCTGATGAAGCTTAGAAGTGTATCTTTCCCTAGTCATACCTCCAAATGAGGACACAGCTGGCCAACATCTTGAATTCAGGCTTCTGAGACAAAGCTTGAGTGAAGGACTAGCTAAACTGTGCCAGACCCATGGAAACTATAAACATAAATAGGTATTTTTCAAGTCATTAAGTTTATGGTACACAGCAAGAGAAAACTAATGAATTCTCCTTTAGGCTAATAACTTTGAGTCATCATTAATCAAACTATAATTTATGTTCAGAATTATTTGCTTGAAAAGGTAGGGAAGTATGACAGTAGGGTTTAGAAATATGTTCAATAAAGAACAAGGCAAAATAAGGAAAAAGAAAAAGCAATGAGAAATGAAGATAATAGAGGATCTCTAAGCTGTCCTCTAAATCAGAGCTTATGATTTTATTTTCTAAGATTTCATGACCTCTCAAGTTCCTTCTTTTCAAAGTTATTCTATGAATTTTATTAATTTTTCCAGATACACTGAGTTATTCGTTGACTCTAGATAAAAGTTTGTGGCAGTAGTGGTCCACCCGTAATATATAACTTTGAATGTGAGATATTTTTCAGGGCTGTGAAAATTTAATTTAGACATTTCCATTTTTAAAACTTTCTTATGACTACACAAGTCTCTGCAGCAGTTGGACTAGAATTCTTCATTATTTCCTTATGGGAGACTCAGGAGTCTGTGCAAAAGCTTTTCCCCTGAGAATAGTATGAAGAAGTATAAGGGCACTTTCATTACTATTGTCTTTTATGTCAATGTATGTATTTTCTACCATAACCTTGACTTCTCTTCAGTTATGTTTTTTCCTCTCTTCTTATTTATCTAGCATGGGTTAAATATTCACTGGCAATTTGAAATTTTTTGGACAAATCCCTGTAATTTTTGTTCAAGATCCTTTCTTATTTAACCTTACTATTCTGTAACAAAAGCTTCATGAATAGTTTCAATTTTCCCTCTTCACAATATGTACCTATAATGAAATATCATTTAACTAAAATACGTGGAAAATAAATGACCTTTATTTTAAGAGACTCCCTTCCCCATTTCAAGATCTATGTAAAATATTACTCCAAATACAAAAATAAGGCATAAAAGCAGCAAACTGGTTTTCCATCCTACAGTTTTATGAAAGGAAATCTTGCCATGAGAAAGTAGTCTAAGCTTCCTAAGTAATGGATCTTCTTTGTGTCTCTCTTGAAGTGTGCTCCATTATTCATTAGCATTTGCTGTCAGGATGCCCTTCATCCAGGTTCAATTTCCTTTTCTTTCATTTTTAACTCATTACACTGAATTATGTATCTCTATTCAAGAAAACAATCCCCCTCTTCTTCGTTCTTCTTATGTATTTGGGAATGTAATTACCTTTGGATTCAGTAACGTTGTTTCAATTAATGTCTCAAGTTGTCTTTCTAGAAGAGAATAGTTCATGCATGTCTTGTCTGTTTGAGCCTTGCACTGTATTGAATAAAGTGTAAAGAAGTTAAATTGCCACTTCTAATCACTGAATAGAATACAATAAGGAGCTATATTTACCTAGTTTATAAAATCTTGCAGAGGAGCAACTCTGCCTTTCGGAGAACACTCTGGGTTAGAGTATGTAAAAATTGCACAGTATGGGCTGTCAATCTACTGCCTTATGACATATGTGAAAGTAACAGTATTAGATTATGGGTCAGATGTCCTGAATCTCTAGTTCAGGCTCTGAAATTCACTCACTGTTGACTTTTGGCAAGTCCCTTAATATCTTTGTCTCATTTTTTTTTCACTGACAGTTGAAAGGATTGGATATATTTGAGATAGCATGTTTACTGCTTGAGGGTTGTTATTCTCTCATCTCTACATGTATTCATAACACATAGTTGATCGTGACACAATTCATACAATCATTCATTCAAGTTCAACCAAAATCCTCATTCTTAAACTCAGTGGTTTTCAATATACTTACTAACACTGAGTTATCATTTAACATGAAACAATATACCACTCCTGGAATAGATCGTTCCCAAATCTTCTTCTATTTTTCCAGTGTTCTATGTTTCTTGTTGCACCTTCAAAGTTTGCATGACCTCAAAGAGGGTCCCATTTTGCTCCAATTCTTGACTATGTGCCTTGCTTGCCTGCCCTTTCCTTAAGGCAGGACATACTTTGGTCCTGAGTAGAATGGACTGCTAGGACAGTGGTTCCCAAACACTGGTGTTCATCAGCATCTGTTGAAACACAGATTGCTGGGCCCCGACCCCAGTAAACGATTCAGTACGTCTGGGGTAGGACACATGAATCTGTATTTCTAACAAGTTTCCAGGTAATTGTGATTTGCTGGTCTGAGGATCACATTTTGAGAAACACTGCTCCCTAGAAGAATATTCATTAACCTAGAGTTCATAGATCTCAAAGGTATCTATGGATAGAATTCAGAGAGTTCATGAAAAAAGATGGGTTAAAAATTATATTTGAAAAAAAAATTATATTTGTGTTTTTACTAACCAATGCTGAATATAGGCAATAAATCACAGAATTAGTAGTAGCACCTGGCCTTGTCACAATAGAAATCAGGGATATTTTATTATCACCTTCCAATTATTTCAAATTGTTTCAAATTTCAGTTTCTTAAGATAGGGCTTATGCACATCACTATTTTGACATGACATTGGTTATTTTTACTTCATTAGATTTTGTTATTTTATGAGTTATTAAAAGACCAGAGACTATTGTATCTCAATTAAAAATATATTGATGCCTTTACTTCAATATAATTTCTCCTTTGTAATTTTATGTATTTAATTTTAAAATGGAAAACACCAGTCTGACTAGAAGTCATAGGCTTCCTCTATCTGCCTGAGGCTTCATGACAGGAGATGTGAACTCCCTTCCTAAAGGATGGGTATAATAAAGACTTTGAGGTCAAGTCATATTTCACCTACCAGGACCATTCTGGTTGTACCAACACCGTTCAAAGATCTGGTAGCAACAGAACAGAAGGTGCTGGGGGAAGACTCTCTCTCATCTTTGAACCTGAGCAGGTAAACATCAAGCTCCATGACCGGACAAGTGAAACTATACATTAAATTTAACCTTTCCCATGTTATTTTTACTTTTGTAGATGGCACTACAGTGAGATGCCACTGATATTTCTTTTATCTTAACTATCGCTTAGGGCAACAGTTCTCAAAATGTGGTGGTAGTGGTGGGGTCCCTGAAACTCTGTCAGGGGGTCTCAGAAGATGAGGTCAAAACTCTCAGCAATATAAGTAACATGTTATTTGCCCTTTTCATTCTCATTCTTTTATTAATATACAGTGGAGTTTCCCAGAGACTACATAATGTAAATTGTTTAAATTGCAAAAATTTAAACCAAGCCACTCTTCTCTATTATTTTTCTGTTTTGGAAAATATAGTATTTTTAAAGAAAATATGTTATTTCTGTTAACATACAATGGACTTATAATTGTTATTTTAAAATGAATTAATAAATATTTCATGAATTTTGTTTTAATTATAATATGGTAACTATAGCCAGATATAACCAACAAGAAAATAACACTTTGAAGTCTTTCATTTTAAAAAGTGGAACGGGATCATGAACCAAAAGGTTTTTGGTCTTAGAGAATTTATAGCCCGTAGAATATAATTATTAAAATATCAGGGACTTCCCTGGTGGTGCAGTGGTTAAGAATCCGTCTGCCAATGCAGGAGACACCATTTCGAATAGCCCGTAGAATATAATTATTAAAATATCAGGGACTTCCCTGGTGGTGCAGTGGTTAAGAATCCGTCTGCCAATGCAGGAGACACCAGTTCGATCCCTGGTCCAGGAAGATCCCACATGCCGCGGAGCAACTAAGCCCGCACGCCACAACTACTGAGCCCAAGTGCCACAACTACTGAAGCCCGCGTGCCTAGAGCCTGTGCTCTGTCACAAGAAAAGCCACTGCAATGAGAAGCCTGCACACTGCAACAAAGAGTAGCCCCTGCTCGCCACAACTAGAGAAAGCCCGCGCGCAGCGACGGAGACCCAACGCAGCCAAAAATAAATAAATAATTTTATTTTTTTTAAACAATGTAGATGTGCAAAGCTCCCATGGTGTCGGAGAATATGAGAGTGTCAGCTAGACTGGACTTCATTCAGATGCTGACCAAGCAAAAGAGGCCTTGGCTACAGTCTTCCCCCAGGGCAACATGTATTTACAAGCCTTCCCTTAGAGGGACCTTTGATAGAAAGTAGAGAGAAAGATGACCTAATGGGGGCCTGAAGGAAATGCCAGCAAGTGGGAAAAGAGTAGAATTTAATATAACATATATCCCTTTCAAAATCATGTTTTGGGTAAACATCAGCAAATCTAACTCATGGCTGAGAGTGAAAATAATGTCTGTTCTCTTATACACAGCAGGCAATCTTCTGTAGGAAGTTGAAATATGTAAACCTCTTCATTCTCATTTTAAGTTCCTCCTGGAAGCAGAGGTGTTTGAACTGTGTTAAAATAGTCTATTATCTAGGAAAGAAAGCTCATTACCCAAAAAATACATTAATATGGATTAATTAATATGGTTATAGATTAATTACTATGATTAGTTCATAGGGCTTCCATAAATCATTACTGAATGAATGATCACATTAATCGAAGAACTAGATTTATTGGCTAGGTGCAAACACTATAGCAGCCCCACTGCCAAAGAAGCAACTAGTTATTTCCAGTTAATAGTAACTTGTGGTACACATGTGGGCAATTGGTCACCAAAATGCAGACAGGTTCTTTATTTTGTTCATTAATATTTCCCAAGTCCTGAGAATAATATGTAACACAAAATTGGTTCTCAGTAAATATTTAATAAATAAATTGGTTAAGTTGGTTTAGGGTACAAGAAAGGCAAAATTTAACTCAGAAAGTAGTTAAGATAATAGAATGAATATGTCAGTTCACATACTGATAAGTGTACAAGTTGGGAAAAATTTAGAGCATCCTCTCCTATAAAGGGAGGGCTTTGGAGCTTTTATACTAATTCTCAGTGATTCTCTCAAACCCAGTGTTGTCAATGAGTTGTCCTGTACACAGGCTGGCTTCACCCATGGTTGTAGCATAGAGTCATCCCTCAGTGTTCCTGAGGGATTGGTTCCAGGATACCAGCTGGTTCATGGATACCAAAACTCACTGAGGTCCTTTTATAAAATGGTGTAGCATTTGCGCATAACCTATAAACATCTTCCCATATACTTCAAATTATCTCTAGATTACTTATAATACCTAATACAACATAAATGCTGCCTGTGATTCAGTCTTTTTCTATAGAATCCAGGTATCCCAAGACAAAGGGCATAAGCACGTGTCTGTCCTACTCTGTACCAGTGCAGTCATCCCTCTGCATACCTAGAGAATGATTCCAGGACCCCCGTGGATATGCAAATCCAAGGATGCTCAAGTCCCTTATATGAAATGGTGTAGTATTTGCATATAACCTACACACATTCTCCCATATATTTTAAATCATCTCTAGATTACTTATAATACCTAATACAACATAAATGTTATGTAAATAGTTGTAAATACAATGTACATGCTACATAAATAGTTGCCCATGCATGGTAAATTCAAGTTTTGTTTTCTGAAACTCTCTGGAATTTTTTTTTCTGAATATTTTTGAGTCACTGTTAGTTGAATTCATGAATGTGGAACTGGAGGATACAGAGGGCTGACTGTCCTAGATTCTTTCACATGTTTCTGAAGAGAAGGATTCTCACCCAAAATGAATGATAAAACCTCCACCTCATAGTATTTGGACCATCCTCAATATAGCCTCATGACCAGGAGGGTACCAGGTTCTGGGACACTCATTGTGACAAGGAACAGAGTGATCAACACACTGCTCTATCTTTATGCTGAACATCATCTCTTCTCCCTGAAAGCTCTGGTACCATCAGCCTCAGCCTTGGGTGACAGCCTTACCTTCTTTCTACACTTAAGCATTAATTAAGGCATTTCACTCAATACAAATGTGGTTATTTTACTAGAAGAAAAAAATTGGTTAAACAAAATGTTCCTCACTTTGCTAAACTCTAAAAGAGTGGCTGCCAATCCGGGCTGACTATCAGAGTCATTGCTGAGTTTTCTAAAAATTCAGATTCCTGGGACCAAAGCTGGTGGTCCTGATTCTGTAGGTCCCTTATGTCATTCTGACTGTCAGTTAGGTTTTAGAATCATCGCTATGAAGCACTGTAAAAATATATGGTATGATATTTGAAACTAAAGAGCTTTCTTGTATTGGGTTTGACACTCATCCTTGTGGTGTTGGGTACTGTCTTCCTTTGTTTTCCTTGACATTGTAAGCATATTAAAAGGAGAAACTGTCTCACTTATATTTAAGGCTCACGATATCATCACTTTTGATATTTTGTGCTTAGCGTGCACTCAACATATGTGACTGGGTTTGACACAACACCGCAAAAGAGAAGGGTAGGGATTTGGGACCAGCACATCTGGGAGGTTCACCTGAGTCTTGCTTTCAGACACTGAAGGAACTGTGCCTCACATTTCACCTGGAAACCATCATGTAGGTCAATCAGGAGCACTGCTCTCTCACAAGAATCAGGGAATACTCAGTATGATAGGTCAGTGGGATGTCAGATTAAAACCTGTATTTTAGCTACATAATAAAAATATTTCTAATGTAATATTAGACATTCACATAAATTCTATGCCAACATTTATCAGATAAAGTTTGAGAATAAGAAGAGACACTATGTAGATTAAAAATTCAATATCGCTTTGATTTTCAAATCAAAACAACAGTGAAGTATCACCTCACACCAATCAGAAGAGCCATCATTAAACAAATCTACAAATAATAAATGCTGGAGAGGGTGTGGAGAAAAGGGAACCCTCCTACAGTGTTGGTGGGAATGTAAATTAGTGCAGCCACTATGGAGAACAGTATGGAGGTTCCTTAAAAAAACTAAAAACAGAGCTACCATATGATACCACAATCCCACTCTTGGGCATATATCCACATAAAACTATAATTTGAAAAGATACATGCACGCCAATGTTCACAGCAGCTCTATTTACAATAGCTAAGACATGCAAGCAACCTAAGTGTCCATCGATAGAAGATGTGTATGTGAAGATACACACACACACACACACACACATACACACACACACGATGGAATACTACTCAGCCATAAAAAATAAAGAATGAAATAATGCCATTTGTAGCAACATAGATGGACCTAGAGATTATCATACTAAGTTAAGTAAGTCAGAGAAAGACAAATATAATATGATATCGCTTATATGTGGAGTCTAAAAAAATGATAAAAATGAACTTTACAAAACAGAAATAGACTCACAGACATAGAAAGCAAACTTATGGTTACCAAAGGGGAAAGTGGTGGGGAGCGATAAATTAGGAGTTTGGGATTAAAATATATAAACTACTATACATAAAATAGATAACCAACAAGGACCTACTGTAGAGCACAGGGAAGTGTCTTCAATATCTTATAATAACCTATAATGGAAAAGAATCTAAAAAATAATATATATATATATCTGTACCACTTTGCTATACACCTGAAACCAACTCAACATTGTAAATCAACTATATTTCAATTTAAAAAAAGAAAAAAATTCAATCTTGCTACTGGAGACAACCAAAGAATAAATATGCTAGCATATATTTTCCTCTATTATAAATTATATTAAATCTTGTGCTTTTCTACTGTAATAAATATTTAACAAGTAATTCTTATTTATATCTTAAGTCAAGACAAATAGAAATCTTGACAGATAAACATAACACTTAAGTTTTTTTTTTGGATAGTTGGAAGTAGTATTTATTTGGATACTTCATTTAGGATAAAATGATGAATACTAAAGTGAACACAAATACATACAACATTTTATGAAAATATTCAGATTCTTGATAATTTAACCTTTCAAGTGAATTAAAACTCTTAGAAATCTGGGGTACAATTCTATGGGAGTTATTTAGAGAAAACTCACCTTTTTATAATTTTTCAATTTGTGGAGTTACTGTTGTCTACATTTTGCCAATAATTAGTCAATTTTTAAAATTAATGGTCTCAGCTAGTAAAGCAGAGGAACTTTTTGTGGGCTATTTAATATCTTCACTTATTAAAGTATCAATTAACATTCGGTGCAATTTATCAAGTATCCAACTTGCTGCCAGGAAGTAGTTTGCTCCTAGGGAAAATTTGTCTCTCTGCGTTCTAATTTCAGTTCTCTATTCAATAAACAATGTGCACACAATTAAAAGCAAGTGAAAAATATAAGTTTACTTACAAAAATATGAAATATAACAGAAGTTGGAATTGGAAAGGCTCTTAGGGATCTACGTGACACCTTCATTTTGCAAATGACAAGATTAAAGTTGAGGGTATTTAAATAACTTTCCATAGGCTATGCACCTAATTATTGGCAAAGCAGGAGTAGAATCCAAGTTTCTTGATATCCAGTCCATTTACCTATCAGTATAGTAGCATATTTCAAATTCTGATACTTAATGTTGGCAGTAAACTAGATGATTCCAGGTGGATAAGGATGAACACTAAAAATTATTATGCATTCATTTTAAAATTCATTGGGAACTTCTGGCTTCTGCTCAGGATATAAAAGTCTGAGAAAGGCATTGCTTATACCCTAACAACCAGAAACAGAAAGATTAACTACATTTTCTTGAATCCATCAGAGACGAAGTTGCAAGTCCACCAACTAGCCTGAATGCAAAGGAAAGACAGGTACTTTCAAGGAGATACAGGCCTTATGCACTGACTCATGGGAAAGATCACATGTGGAAGATGGGGCTTCCTTACATGTTGGTAGGAGAAATTCAGCTAAAAAAATTAGTGAAAAGCTGCTAAAAGTGGAGTATGGGCAAGTATGAGAGTATAGAACCCCTCAGAGCTGAAGATGCAAGGGGAATTTGCACCCACCCAGAGGCTCTTCTCCACAGCTCTCCACTGGATGCCCACAGAAAGATTTGGAAGAGGTAAGAACAGAGAGGAAGCTTCCCTCATGGTTCAGGTGTGGAAAAGGGGAAGAGTCACTACTAGGGGAAAGACAGAAAGTCCACCTGGATGCTTCTCCCTATGGGAAAATAAAAGCCTTGAGCTACTGAGGGATAGGCAGCAAATCCTGCCACATCCAGGTCACAGGTCAAGACTCACTGTGGCTTGGAAAACCGAAAAGGAAAAAACTCTCTACATCTTGGTAGGGGCAGGAAATCTCCCGGGCCCAGGCCATAAGATATCTTTTACCACGGAGGGAGGGGAAGGATCACTAAAAGACCTGAGATGCAGTGATACAGAGCCTACCTAAGACTGAACCTTAATCAAGGCAATAGTGGACCCTGCTTCCCTCTACCATCAGACTAGCAACAATGTAGTAACAAGCAGAATGGGTACTTTACCACTGTGGTCTTCCTCACAAAAATCTATAACTCCTTCTCATAAGAGAAACATCAGACAAATCTAAGTTGAGATACACTCTACAAAATATCTGACTTATATTCCTCTGAAATGTCACTGTTATCAAAACAGTGGAGGTTAAGGGGATATGATGACTAAACATAATGTGGTAACCTAGAAGGGATCCTGGAACATGAAGGAGAAATTAAGTTAAAACTAAGGAATTCCAAATAAACCATGGCCTTTAGTTAATATTAATATAACAGTATTGGTTCATTAATTGTAACAAATGCATCATACTAATGTAAGATGTTAAAAATAGGGGAAATTGGATGTGGGGTATATGGGAACTCTTTGTACTATCTTCACAATTTTCTTATAAATTTAAAACTCTTCTAAAATAAAATGTATATTTAAAAATTTTAATTTTAAATCTCATTTAAATAATTATACAAGTAGTATGAAGAAATGATTAAAAATATTTGAAGATCATACAGAAATAACAGGTTTGGGAAATGCTGCATTTAAAACAGTTAAGGGACTATATTATGCCATGTTATTTGTCAAATTATTTATTTATTTACTTAATTTTAATTTTTTTGCTTTTTTTAACATCTTCACTGGGGTATAATTGTTTTACATCGTGTGTTAGTTGCTGCTGTATAACAAAGTGAATCAGCTATACATATACATATATCCCCATATCCCCTCCCTCTTGCTTCTCCCTCCCGTCCTCCCTACCCCACCCCTCAAGGTGGTAGGTGGTCACAAACCACGAGCTGATCTCCCTGTGCTATGCGGCCGCTTCCCACTAGCTATTTATTTTACTTTTGGTAGTGTATATATGTCAGTGCTGCTCTCTCACTTCGTCCAGCTTACCCTTCCCCCTCCCCATGTCCTCAAGTCCATTCTCTACATCTACGTATTTATTCCTGTTCTGCCCCTAGGTTCTTCAGGACCAATTTTTTTTTTTTTTTTTTTTTTTTTTAGATTCCATTTAT
>NC_041220.1:82228959-82229856 GCF_002837175.3 Physeter macrocephalus | reverse complement strand
ATTCAGTGATGAGTTTTTTTTTTAACATCTTCACTGGGGTATAATTGTTTTACATCGTGTGTTAGTTGCTACTGTATAACAAAGTGAATCAGCTATACATATACATATATCCCCATATCCCCTCCCTCTTGCTTCTCCCTCCCATCCTCCCTACCCCACCCCTCAAGGTGGTAGGTGGTCACAAACCACGAGCTGATCTCCCTGTGCTATGCGGCCGCTTCCCACTAGCTATTTATTTTACTTTTGGTAGTGTATATATGTCAGTGCTGCTCTCTCACTTCGTCCAGCTTACCCTTCCCCCTCCCCATGTCCTCAAGTCCATTCTCTACATCTACGTATTTATTCCTGTTCTGCCCCTAGGTTCTTCAGAACCAATTTTTTTTTTTTTTTTTTTTTTTTTTTAGATTCCATTTATGTGTTAGAATACGGCATTTGTTTTTCTCTTTCTGACTTACTTCACTCTGTATGACAGACTCTAGGTCCATCCACCTCACTACAAATAACTCAGTTTTGTTTCTTCTTATAGCTGAATAATATTCCATTGTATATATGTGCCACACCTTCTTTATCCATTCATCTGTCAATGGACACTTAGGCTGCTTCCAAGTCCTGGCTATTGAAAATAGTGCTGCAATGAACATTGTGGTACATGACTCTTTTTGAATTATGGTTTTCTCAGGGTATATGCCCCATAGTGGGATTGCTGGGTCGTATGGTAGTTCTATTTTTGGTTTTTTAAGGAACCTCCATAATGTTCTCCATAGTGGCTCTATCAACTTACATTCCCACCAACAGTGCAAGAGGGTTTCCATTTCTCCACACCCTCTCCAGCATTTATTGTTTGTAGATTTTTTGATGATGGCCATTCTGACCATTGTGAGGTGATACCTCATTGTA
>NC_041220.1:82220748-82221144 GCF_002837175.3 Physeter macrocephalus | reverse complement strand
CCTGTTCTGCCCCTAGGTTCTTCAGAACCAATTTTTTTTTTTTTTTTTTTTTTTTTTAGATTCCATTTATGTGTTAGAATACGGCATTTGTTTTTCTCTTTCTGACTTACCTCATTGTAGTTTTGATTTGCATTTCTCCAATGATTAGTGATGTTGAGCATCCTTTCATGTGTTTGTTGGCAATCTCTATATCTTCTTTGGACAAATGTCTATTTAGGTCTTCTGCCCATTATTGGATTGGGTTGGTTGTTTTTTTGATATTGAGCTGCCTGAGCTGCTTGTATATTTTGGAGATGAATCCTTTGTCTGTTGCTTCATTTGCAAATATTTTCTCCCATTCTGAGGGTTGTCTTTTTGTCTTGTTTATGGTTTCCTTTGCTGTGCAAAAGCTTTTAA
>NC_041220.1:82212356-82220584 GCF_002837175.3 Physeter macrocephalus | reverse complement strand
TGAAGAGGCTGTCTTTTCTCCATTGTATATTCTTGCCTCCTTTATCAAAAATAAGGTGACCATATGTGCGTGGGTTTATCTCTAGGCTTTCTATCCTGTACCATTGATCCATATTTCTGTCTTTGTGACAGTACCATATTGTCTTGATTACTGTAGCTTTGTAGTATAGTCTGAAGTCAGGGAGTCTAATTCCTCCAGCTCCGTTTTTCTTGCTCAAGATTGCTCTGGCTATTCAGGGTCTTTTGTGTTTCCATACAAATTGTGAAATTTTTTGTTCTACTTCTGTTAAAAATGCCATTGGTAGTTTGACAGGGATTGCTTTGAATCTGAAGATTGCTTTGTGAAGTTATTTTTTAAAATTCTGAATTTCTCAGTCCTGGGTTTATATTTTTACTCAGTTCCTTAATGGTGTTTTATGGTTTCACAGCTCAACAGTATAACTTTCCTTCTGATTGGAAGCTTCATTAGGGCAAAACATATACACTTATTCAATTCCCTAGGGGTCCTCTATGACAATGTTCAAAATGGATATGGAGCATTTATTCATACAATCGATTTGTAAGAAGATGAATGTTTCCTTGTGCTTTTCTTTAATTTTACATCACTAAGTTATCTCAAGTGTTGAGAAGCCCAGATTATTGTTATATTTTCCTTTGGAGTGACTAACATTTTGGTAATTGATAATCACAAAATTGTCACACGGATTTTTTTCTGTGATCACTTGTATTGCTTTATACTGAGATCAAGGCAGGTGAATCTCTTAATCTCTGCCAGCTCTTGGTAGATCTGTTTAGAGCTGGGAGATCAAATATGTATCATTTTGTAGTTCAGTTCTAATCCCTTGGAATGGCTGCCTAGAAGTCTGTTCTGAGGATTCTACCACCATGAATGATGTGACCAATTTAAAAGTGAAAGAGAGAGTGATTATGTCAGGAAGGCTCTTGTATCATATATCTGGCAAATTCAACTTAAAGACTATTTGATACTAATAACTGCTATCACTCTCATAAGGGGCCTCTGAAAGCCTGAAACACTTAGATAGTAATATATATAGATTTCAATGGGCAAATTCAGACATTTTGGCCAGTGGTAGAGTGTGTTAGAGCTTTCTTGGCCTCCTTCAGTTCTTGCCACAAAGAAGGTTACTAAATTTGCCTAATTGTGTTGCTGCTCTTTTAGGGTAGTATTTTTCATACATTTCCACCAAAATCTTTTATGAAACATACATGAAACTCAATTTTTAGACAAAAATTGTGAGTAAAAAATACTACCATTATTATCATTACTGATGAAAAAAGACAATAAATTCACACGAACATAAAGAGGTAAAAAGTTCCATGTAATAGTATAGAATATTTTCTACTGAAAGAAGAGAGACCAAACGGCATGCTGTCAAATTTAAAAAATGTTTCCCAGTTAGCCTGGCAATGATCTCAGCCCTGGTTTCTGGGAAGGCTCTGAATCACCTCCTACTTACCGTATATTCTAATTTAAGTATGATTCATCCCAACTGAGGCCAAAGGCAGTCAATTACCTCCCTATAGTACCTCATCTGCCACCCCGCTCATTCTTGACTGAGAAAGATACTGCTGTGGTCACCTACCTGATACCACTTCTCCAAAAGTGTTTTAGAATTTCCATTTAAAGGAACTGTTTCCAAAAGACTAGTTAGTGAGCAAACTCTCCATCACTTGCATCACTTATCAGCTAGATTGTAAGCTCGTTGAGCACTGGGAAGATGTTTTATTTAGCATTACATCTCTGGGACCAAGGGCAAATAAATGAGATGATTCCTCCTCACACTGTTTCCATGTTGAGGGCTGCTTGGCTTTGGTATATGCAGGTCCCTCCCATCTGTCCATCTGTCTCTCCATCCATTCACCAAACTAATCAGCAAACATTTATTGAGCATCTATACTATCAGGCATAAAGAGATGAATACATCAATTTTTTTCCTCAAGAAGATCACACTCTATAGAATTATAATATAATACCTCTAATTCAATTTTCTGTAGATAGATCAGAAGTGCAATTAGTGTCTGCTCATCATTCAGGAAAATATTTTTTTGAATAGTAAAATACCTAAATGTCAATGCTTTTAAAAGAAACATTACTTCTGGGATGGTTTTTCCTATAAATTGGGAGTCAAAGTAGAGGGAACTTATGGCTGACTATAAAGGGCTCTACAATTGAATAGCAAGCACCTGGATCAACACTGAGGCCAAGTAGGTAAGAAAAGGAGTGTGCCTCACTCCTGAGCTCTGGCAGAAGCATGAGACTGATGGATGTGGTCCTTGCTTTGGAGAAAAACACCCACTCTATCATTTTTTTTTCCTTAGTAGAAATATCTGTTCAATTCATTAATCTGACAACTGAACACCAGAAATATCCTTGAAAACACATCCATCTTTCCTTGGACTCTGCAAAGATACTTTCCTTGGCAGCTGAGAGGTCAGCAAGTACACCTGTGGTGACACTGGCACCATGAGCAACAGAAACAGATGCAGAGCCAAAGCTGTCCTGCACAGCTTGGAAGGATCAATGGGAAAGTACTTCTCCCTTCATCAGTTTGCAGTCTTGGGGCTTCCATAGTACTCTGCTCACCAGACAAACAGGGACTGTATTCGTTTGACTATATTAGGACGATAGAGTCAGCAGACAGATTACAATTTTTGAATACCTCTCCTAATAGAGAAAAGCAAATGTGAGGTAGTATCCACCCCTATTGAACACCTGTGCATTTTTCAAAGGAAATCATTTCTTGCATTCATTCACTCATGATTGTTTTCTCATCAAATTAATTACTGAATACCAATCAGCTAGAGTTGGGTAGAGTGTTAGATGCTGTGACTTCAACAACTTGAAAACATTTTTTTTTCTAGAGAAGATTTCATTCAGTAATTCTTTCATTCAGTATATATTATTTGAATGTCTACTATGTGCCATATACTGTGCTAGGTTCTGAGGATATAATAGTAAACAAAACCAGACATGGCCAGGTGTCTGCCATCATTATTTTGGACTTTTCACTTTAATACTTTGCCGAGAATACTAATAAAATCTAATGCATTCTCTGTGGCTTGTAGGTGGAGCTGTAGGCTAAAAGCTCCCAGCAGGGCAACCTATTCTTTCAGAACTAAAGAATCAGGGAGACAAAGAAGGAAGAAGCTTGTTTCCTACATGGAGGAGTACTGGAAATGAAGGCTGTTAAATAAACTGATTAATCTGATATATATTTACCATATCAGTATATTATGCTGAAATGTACATTAGGTTCAATGCAAAATAAATTTTGAAAAGTAGAGTTATAGATATAAAACTGATAAAAATGTGGAGAAACACTAACAAATATGTCCCTTTTTATCAGTATATTGTTTTCAGGACACTTTGTTTTCCACATTGAAATGACTGAAACAGTACAAAAAGAGCCTAAAAGGAAAAGAAATGTGAAACAGCTGAATTTTTTGTCATGGAAACTTCCCTCCAGCAGACAGTCTTGTTCTTTGACATTTGGCATCCCTAAATATCAGGGCAGGAAGTTAGAATTAGATATACTGAGAGAACTTAAAGATGGTGGAGGAGTAAGACATGGAGATCACCTTCCTCCCCACAAATACATAAGAAATACATATACATTTGGAACAACTTGTACAGAACACCTACTGAAAGCTGGCAGAAGACCTCAGACGTCCCAAAAGATATATATGTTTTTTCTCCTTTCTCTCTTTTTGTGAGTGTGTATGTGTATGCTTCTTTGTGTGATTTTGTCTGTATAGCTTGGCTTTCACCATTTGTCCTAGGGTTCTGTCTGTCTGTTATTTTATTTATTTATTTTTGTATAGTTTTTAGTACTTGTTATCATCGGTGGATTTATTTTTTGCTTTGGATGCTCTCTTATTTCCTTCTTTCTTTTTTTTTAGTACTTTAAAATTTTTTTATTTTTAATAATTTAAAATTTTTTTTATTTCAATAAATTTATTAAATTTTATTATTTCTTTCTTTTTTTCTCACTTTTCTTCTGAGCCCTGTGGCTGACAGGGTCTTGGTGCTCCGGGCAGGTGTCAGGCCTGTGTCTCTGAGGTGGGAGAGCCGAGTTCAGGACATTGGTCCATCAGAGAACTCCCGGCTCCATGTACTATCAAACAACGACATATCTCCCAGAGATCTCCATCTTAACACTAAGACCCAGCTCCGCTCAACAACTAGCAAGCTACAGTGCTGGACACCCTATGGCAAACAACTAGCAAGACAGGAACACAACCCCACACATTATCAGACAGGCTGTCTAAAATAATAATAAGGTCACAGACACCCCAAAACACACCACTGGATGTGGTCCTGCCCAGCAGAAAGACAAAATCCAGGCTCATCCACCAGAACAGAGGCACCATTCCCCTCCACCAGGAAGCCTACACAACACACTGAACCAACCTTAGCCACTAGGGGAAGACACCAAAAACAATGGGAACTATGAATAAGCAGCCTGTGAAAAGGAGACCCAAAAACAGTAAGTTAAGCAAAATAGGAAGACAGAGAAACACAAAGCAGATGAAGGAGCAAGGTAAAAACTCACCAGACCAAATAAATGAAGAGGAAACAGGCAGTCTACCTGAAGAAAAATTCAGAGTAATGATAGTAAAGATGATCCAAAATCTTGGAAATAGAACAGAGAAAATACAAGAAACATTTAACAAGGACCTAGAAGAACTAAAGAGCAAACAAACAAGGATGAACAACACAATAAATGAAATTTAAAATTCTCTACAAGGAATCCATAGCAGAATAACTAAGGCAGTAGAACGGATAAGTGACCTGGAAGATAAAATAGTGGAAATAATGACCACAGAGTAGAATAAAGAAAAAAGAATGAAAAGAACTGAGGGAAGTCTCAGAGACATCTGGGACAACATTAAACGCACCAACATTCGAATTATAGGGGTCCCAGAAGAAGAAGAGAAAAAGAAAGGGACTGAGAAAATATTTGAATTGATTATAGTTGAAAACATCCCTAATATGGGAAAGTAAATAGTCAATCAAGTCCAGGAAGTGCATAGGCCCATACAGGATAAATCCAGGGAGAAACATGCCAAGACACATATTAATCAAGCTTTCAAAAATTAAATACAAAGAAAAAATATTAAAAGAAGCAAGGGAAAAACAACAAATAACATACAAGGGAATCCCCATAAGGTTAACAGCTGATCTTTCAGCAGAAACTCTGCAAGCCAGAAGAGAGTGGCAGGACATATTAAGGTGATGAAAGGGAAAAACCTACAACTAAGATTATTCTACCCAGCAAGGATCTCATTCAGATTCAACGGAGAAATTAAAACCTTTACAGACAAGCAAAAGCTAAGAGAATTCAGCATCACCAAACCAGCTTTACAACAAATGCTAAAGGAACTTCTCTAGGCAGGAAACACAAGAGAAGGAAAAGACCTACAACAAAAACCAAAAACAATTAAGAAAATGGTAACAGGAACATACATATCTATAATGACCTTAAATGTAAATGGATTAATGCTCCAACCAAAAGACACAGACTGGCTGAATGGATACAAAAAGAAGACCCATATATATCCTGTCCACAAGAGACCCACTTCAGACCTAGGGACACATACAGACTGAAAGTGAGGGCAGGATGGAAAAAGATATTCCATGCAAATGGAAATCAAAAGAAAGCTGGAGTAACAATTCTCATATCAGATAAAATAGACTTTAAAATAAAGACTATTACAAGACACAAAGAAGGACACTACATAATGGTCAAGGGGTCAATCCAAGAAGAACATATAACAATTGTAAATATTTATGCACCCAACAAAGGAACAACTCAATACATAAGGCAAATGCTAACAGCCATAAAAGGGGAAATAGACAGTAACACCATCATAGTAGGGGAATTTAACACCCCACTTTCACCAATGGACAGATCATCCAAAATGAAAACAAATAAGGAAACACAAGCTTTAAATGACACATTAAACAAGATGGACTTAACAGAAATTGATAGGACATTCTATCCAAAAGCAACAGAATACACTTTCTTCTCAGGTGCTCAGGGAACATTATCCAGGATAGATCACATCTTGCGTGACAAATCAAGCCTTGGTAAATTTAAGAAAATTGAAATCATATCAAGTATCTTATCCTACCACAACGCTATGAGACTAGATATCAATTATAGGAAAAAAATCTGTAAAAATACAAACACATGGAGGCTAAACAATACACTAATAAATAACCAAGAGATGACTGAAGAAATCAAAGGGAAAATAAAAAAATACCTAGAAACAAATGACAATAAAAACACGGTAGCCCAAAACCTATAGAATGAAGCAAAAGCAATTCTAAGAGGGAAGTTCATAGCAATAAAATCCTACCTCAAGAAACAAGAAACACCTCAAATAAACAACCTAACCTTACAGCTAAAGCAATTAGAGAAAGAACAAAAAAAAACCCAAAGTTAGCAGAAGGAAAGAAATCATAAATATCAGATCAGAAATAAACAAAAAAGAAATGAATCAGAGCAGAAATAAATGAAATAGAAACAAAGAAAACAATAGCAAAGATCAATAAAACTAAAAGCTGGTTCTTTGAGAAGATAAACAAAATTGATAAACCATTAGCCAGAGTCATCAAGAAAAAGAGGGAGAAGACTCAAATCAATAGAATTAGAAATGAAAAAGGAGAAATAACAACTGACACTGCAGAAATACAAAGGATCATGAGAGATTAATAAAAGAAACTATATGCCAATAAAATGGATGACCTGGAAGAAATGGACAAATGCTTAGAAAAGCACAACTCTTCTGAGACTGAACCAGGAAGAAACAGAAAATATAAACAGACTGATCACAAGCACTGATATTGAGACAGTGATTAAAAATCTTCCAACAAACAAAAGTCCAGGACCATATGGCTTCACAGGTGAATTCTATCAAACATTTAGAGAAGAGCTAACACCTATCCTTCTCAAACTCTTCCAAAATATAGCAGAGGGAGGAACACTTCCCAACTCATTCTACGAGGCCACCATCACCCTGCCAAGAACACATTAAAAGAATCATACACCATGATCAAGTGGGGTTTATCCCAGGAATGCAAGGATTATTCAATATACGCAAATCAATCAACATGATACACCATATTAAAAAGCTGAAGGATAAAAACCAAATTATCATCTCAACAGATGCAGAAAAAGCTTTCGACAAATTCAACACCAATTTATGATAAGAACCCTCCAGAAAGTAGGCATAGAGGGAACTTACCTCAACATAATAAAGGCCATATATGACAAACCAACAGCCAACATCGTTCTCAATGGTGAAAAACTGAAACCATTTCCTCTAAGATCAGGAAAAAGACAAGGTTGTCCACTCTCAACACTATTATTCAACATAGTTTTGGAAGTTTTAGCCACAGCAATCAGAGAAGAAAAAGAAATATAAGAATCCAAATCGGAAAAGAAGACGTAAAACTGTCACTGTTTGCAGATGACATGATACTATACATAGAGAATCCTAAAGATGTTATCAGAAAACTACCAGAACTAATCAAGGAATTTGGTAAAGTAGCAGGATACAAACTTAATGCACAGAAATCTCTTGCATTCCTACACACTAATGATGGAAAATATGAAAGAGAAATTAAGGAAACACTCCCATTTACCACTGCAGGACAAAGAATAAAATACCTAGGAAGAAACCTACCTAAGCGGACAAAAGACCTGTATGCAGAAAACTATAAGACACTGATGAAAGAAATAAAAGATGATACAAACACATAGAGAGGTATACCATGTTTTTGGATTGGAAGAATCAACATTTTGAAAATGACTATACTACCCAAAGAAATCTACAGATTCAATGCAATCCCTATCTAACTACCAATGGCATTTTTCACAGACTAGAACAAAAATTTTCACAATTTGTATGGAAACATAAAAGACCCTGAATAGCCAAAGCAATCTTGAGCAAGAAAAATGGAGCTGGAGGAATCAGGCTCCCTGACTTCAGACTATACTACAAAGCTACAGTAATCAAGACAGTATGGTACTGGCACAAAGACAGAAATATAGATCAATGGAACAGGATAGAAAGCACAGCGATGAACCCATGCACATATGGTCACCTTATTTTATTTTATTTTATTTTATTATTTTTTTTTTTTTGCGGTACGCGGGCCTCTCACTGTTGTGGCCTCTCCCGTTGCAGAGCACAGGCTCT
>NC_041220.1:82211654-82211822 GCF_002837175.3 Physeter macrocephalus | reverse complement strand
ACAGCAAGATCCTTTTTGACCCATCTCCTAGAGAAATGGAAATGAAAACAAAAATAAACAAAGGGGACCTAATGAAACTTAAAACGTTTAGCACAGCAAAGGAAACCATAAACAAGATGAAAAGACAACCCTCAGAATGGCAGAAAATATTTGCAAATGAAGCAACTG
>NC_041220.1:82204662-82210865 GCF_002837175.3 Physeter macrocephalus | reverse complement strand
CTGAGAAAACCATAATTCAAAAAGAGTCATGTACCAAAATGTTCACTGCAGCACCATTTACAATAGCCAGGACATGGAAGCAACCTAAATGTCCATCAACAGATGAATGGATAAAGAAGATGTGGCACATATATACAATGGAATATTATTCAGCTATAAGAAGAAACAAAACTGAGTTATTTGTAGTGAGGTTGAGGGACCTAGAGTCTGTCATACAGAGTGAAGTAAGTCAGAAAGAAATAAAAAAATACCATATGCTAACACATATATATGGAATGTAAAAAAAAAAATAGGTTCTATAGAACCTAGGCACAGGACAGGAATAAAGATGCAGAGCTAGAGAATGGACTTGAGGACACAGGGAGGGGGAAGTTTAAGCTAGTATGAAGTGAGAGAGTGACATGGACATATATACACTACTACTACTATTTTACATTTGGTAAAATATATAGCTAGTGGGAAGTGGCCGTGTATCACAGGGAGATCCTCTCAGTGCTTTGTGACTACTTAGAGGGGTGGGATAGGCAGGATGGGAGGGAGACACAAGAGGGAGGAGATATAGGGATATATGTATATGTATAGCTGATTCACTTTGTAATAAATCAGAAACTAACACACCATTGTAAAGCAATTATAATCCAATAAAAATGTTTAAAAAAAAAGAAAAAGGCATCTGAGACAAGTTGAATGGGAAAAAAAATGAAATTAGAACACTACATACCACCATACACAAAAATAAACTCCAAATGGATTACAGACTTAAAAGTAAGGCCTGACACTATGAAACTCTTAGAGGAAAACACTCTTTGAGATAAACCACAGCAAGATCTTTTTTGACCCACCTCTTAGAGAAATGGAAATAAAAACAAAAATAAACAAATGGGACCTAAGGAAACTAAAAAGCTTTTGCACAGCAAAGGAAACCATAAACAAGATGAAAAGACAACCCTCAGAATGGGAGAAAATATTTGCCAATGAAGCAATGGACAAATGATTAATCTCCAAAATATACAAACAGCACATGGAGCTGAATATCAAAAAAACAAACAATTCAATTAAAAAATGGGCAGAAGACCTAAATAGACACTTCACCAAAGAAGACATACAGATGGCCAAGAGGCACATGAAAAGATGCTCAACATCACTAATCATTAGAGAATTGCAAATCAAAACTACAATGAGGTATCACCTCACACCATTCAGAATGGCCATTATCAAAAAATCTAGGAAGAATAAATGCTGGAAAGGGTGTGGTGAAAACGGAACCCTCCTGCACTGTTGGTGGGAATGTAAATTGATACAGCCACTATGCAAAACAGTATGGAGGTTCCTTAAAAAACTAAAAATAGAACTACCATATGACCCAGCAATCCCACTCAGGCATATACCCTGAGAAACCATAATTCAAAAAGAGACAATGTACCACAATGTTCATTGCAGCACTATTTACGATAGCCAGGACATGGAACCAACCTTAATGTCCATCTTACAAATGAATGGATAAAGAAGATGTGGCACATATATACAATGGAATATTACTCAGCCATAAAAAGAAACAAAATTGAGTTATTTGTAGTGAGGTGGATTGACGTAGAGTCTGTCATACAGAGTGAAGTCAGAAAGAGAAAAACAAATACCATATGCTAACACATATATAAGGAATCTAAAAAAAAAATGGTACTGATGAACCTAGTGGCAGGGCAGGAATTAAGACAGAGACATAGAGAATGGACTTGAGGACACAGTGGCGGAGGGGGAAGCTGCAGCGAAGTGAGAGTAGTATCGACATATATCACTACTGAATGTAAAATAGTTAGCTAGTGGGAAGAAGCAGCATAGGACAGGGAGATCAGCTTGGTGCTTTGCAATGACCTGGAGAGGTGGGATAGGGAGGGTGGGAGGGAGGGAGGCTCAAGAAGGAGGGGATATGGGGTTATATGTATGCACACGGCTGGTTCACTTTGTTGTACAACAGAAACTAACACAATATTGTGAAGCAATTATACTCCAATAAAGATCTATAAAAAAAAAGAATTAGATTTCCTTCATCTTACATTGCTAGTAGAGGATAGAAATTTAAAAATAAATAAATAGATAGGTTTTAAGTAGAGGCCACAGCAAGATAGTGACATGAAGAAAATAAAAGCTATGGCTGGTTTTTATGACTATTTCTGACTTTTTTTAAATAAGAAAATCTGTAAAATGTGGTGTGAGATGACAAAATCTCTTACATGAGACTGAAAGGGGAAAATTCTCAATAATAGGAGAGGTCACTCCAAATGTTCTCCTCACTATTCCACAAACACATTACATGTAACACTGGCCCACTGCACATGCTACTTATCTGTACCTGGAATAAACTCTTCCCTTCAGACCTCTAGCCAAATGAAATATTTCTCATATCTTTTCTCCTTCATGGCTCTTCCATCCACAGTGATCGCCTTTGAACTCTTTATACTTGTGTCTATCACCCATTTCTCTGTCTAACTAAATGCTGCTTTGTGATTTCTTTTAGATCACTCATTTGTTATCACCATTAAATTGTCCAGACTAAGCCCAAGATGGAGTTGCTTATGCTAAGCTCCACATCAGCAAACCAGAACTTAACTAAGTTTATATGCTCAGCTCTCCAAGAAAAGGAAAGCCAAGGTCAACCAATCAGTGTTTGCCTGCTCAGCAGAAATTTGCTGACCTGGCTGAAACACTTCTCTTTGCTCAGTGTAAGGAGGGTAACCCTGCTTTAACCAATCAGCAAACACCCAGGATAACTTCCTTGTTTCTGCTCACTGTGGCCTATAAAATTCTCTCACTTTGCACAACTCTTCCAAGATCCTTCCTATTTTCTACACTGGACACTTCCCAATTTATGAATAATAGAATAACCAACCAGATTTTTTCAAATTTTATAATTGTTGGACTTTTCCTTTATCATTATTTAGCTCTTCCAGGCATACATATCTCATATTTTTCCCCATCTCCATCATAAACTTTTAGGGATCAGCGATGCCTCTTCCACATTTTTTCTCTATCACATGGACGAGGCAGAGAATCAATACCTAAATTACTCTATGACCTTAGATAACTCAGGAACTACTCACTACATTTGGACCAAGTGAATTTAGAAGCCAGCTAGGGCAGCATGCAAACTTGCAGATCCCATCTGGACCTTGTATGGTGTCCTTTGTCCTACTTTGGCTTCTTTTGGGAATAATTTCTGGATCAAAACAATAAATATTTGTTAGCAATTAAATAAAGAAATGAGTGAGGTGTGTCCCATTTGGCAATCTTGTTATGGCTCCAAATATATGGAATATTTTGGATACTTGAGATGAGAAAAATTTGGGGGGGATGTTTATTTAGTTAGAAGGCTTGAGAGGGGACTACAGTAATTTTTCCAACCTCTTGTCAAATGTGCAAAATGTTGCAATTTAGCCTTTGCTCAAGATAATGCCTTGTCAGAATTCTGTAGAATCAAGTAGTGTACTTTTTCCTATTTCCTTCAGCCCATCCTTCATGTTTTACCCCTGTCTTTATTGAGAGGAGTGTAATCCAAATGAATTAGTCTTTTCTCTCTTCCAAGGTGATACTGCACTGCCATTTTACTCCAACTTTACTGCCCATTTTAGAGTCCTTTTTTCCTTCTTAAGCTTTGATATTGTAGTTACTTGAAATTCTAATAACAGTATATCCAAGAACTTGCCTGGTACAAAGTAGAAGAAACACAAACACTGACAAATTCATTGCATTTTTCTTTAAAATTTCAGAAGGCCCATGAGCCTCTTGATACATTTTAACACAATTACTATGAACATAAAGTACATGTGTCTTAGGAAAGAAAACAAGTGCTTTGAGCTTTCTATTTACTTGATCACTGTATACATGAAGATTTAATAATTTATTTTACTGGGATAAGGACCATTTATTATCCTAATATTGATTTAAAAGATGATACAGGCAAACCAACAGCTAACATCATACTCAACAGTAAAAAGCTGAAAGCTTTTCCTCTAGATTCAGGAAAAATTCAAGGATGCCCACTCTCGCCACTTTCATTCATTATAGTTTTGGAAGTCCTAGCTGGAGTGATTGGGTAAGAAAAATAAATACAAGGCATCCAAAGTCTAAAGAAAGAAGTAAAACTGTCACTATCTGCAGATAACATGTATATATAGAAAAACCCTAAAGACCCCATGAAAAAACTGTTAGAACTAACAAACAAATTCGGTAAAATTGCAGGATACAAAGTCAATACAGAACATACTCCCAAGTTCATTGCAGCATTTTATTTATGATAGCTAAGATGCGGAAACAACCTAAGGGTCCAATGATGGGTGAATGGATAAAGAAGATGTGGTATACATATACAATGGAATACTATTCAGCCACAAAAAAGGAGGAAATCTTGCCATTTGTGACAATTTGCATGGACCTTGAGGGCATATGCTAAGTGAAATAAGTCAGACAGAGAAAGACAAATACTGTATGATGTCACTTATATGTAGAATCTAAAACAAAATAAAACAAAACCAAGCTCAGAGAACAGACTGTTGGTTGCCAAAGGCAGGGGCTGGAAGGGGATGAGGTAGGTGAAATGGGTGAAGGAGGTCAAAAAGTACAAACTTCCAGTTATAAAATTAAAAGTAATGGGGATTTAATGTACAGCATGGTGACTATAGTTAATAATATTTGTATTAATTGTATTACATATTTGAAAGCTGGCAAAAGAGTAGATCCTAAAAATCTTCATTAAAAGAAACAATTTTGTAACGTGTTTGTATGGAGATAGATGTTAAACACACTTATTGTGGTGATCATTTTGCAATACATACAAATATAGAATCATTATATTGTACACATGAACTAATATAATGGTATACGTCACTTATACCTCAATAAAAAATGATACAAACAAAAATAATAGTTAACACACATCAAGTACTTGCATATTCTAATTATTTTACATGTATTATCTCTGTTGTTGATCCTCTCAAATACCCAGTGAAATCCTACTTTTTTACTGCCACTGTATAGACAAGGATTGAGATATACAGAAGTTAGTTAAGTAAGTTGCTCAAAGCATACAGTTGTATACAGCAGCCAAGGTTCAAATCCATGCATTCTGACTCTGGAATTCAGGATCTGCCTTCTGACAGCAGGAATTGGTTGTTCCTTCTGGCTCACAAGAGCTGAAATTTTCAGGAATTTTGTGAGCCAGTTCATATCATATTGGTAGCTTGAAATTGGCCATGGTGAGTGTTGTAGGCAGAATAATGGCCTCTCAAAGTTGTCCATGCCCTAATCCCTGGAACTTGTGAACATGTTATTTTAAATGGCAAAAGGAACTTTTAGATGTTGTTAAGGATACAGGCCCTGGGAAGATTATCTTAGATTATCAAGGTGGGTCAATCTGATCACATGAATCCTTAAAAGTAAAGAACTTTCCCCACAGGTCATCAGAGAAAGAGATGTAGAAACAGAAGCTGGGTCAAAGAGGTGAGTGTGAATAGGAAATTGCTATGGCAGCAACAGAACACTAAGGAGTTGATTGGGAGTTTTTATACCACAGAAATCAGCAAATGGTATAAATTGGATTTTACGGATTTTTTTTTTGAGAGACACTTTAAACACTTACCAGCACATCACTGCTCTTAAACATTATACTATACTGTATTCTATCAAATAGATGAAGAAATAGAAATATCAAGGTTAAGTAACTTATTCAAAAGACAGAATAGAAATTCAATTGTCTGTATAAAACTGTTTGTTAGAAGCAAGAAGAACTACAATACTGCAGCCAGTGGAACAATAACCACATTCACAGAAAGATAGACAAGATGAAAAGGCAGAGGTCTATGTACCAGATGAAGGAACAAGATAAAGCCCCAGAGAAACAATTAAATGAAGTGGAGATAGGCAACCTTCCACAAAAAGAATTCAGAATAATGATAGTGAGGATGATCCAGGACCTCGGAAAAAGAATGGAGGCAAAGATCGAGAAGATGCAAGGCATGTTTAACAAAGACCTAGCAGAATTAAAGAACAAACAAACAGAGACGAACAGTACAATAACTGAAATGAAAACTACACTAGAAGGAATCAATAGCAGAATGACTGAGGCAGAAGAATGGATAAGTGACCTGGAAGACAGAATGGTGGAATTCACTGCTGTGGAACAAAATAAAGAAAAAAGAATGAAAAGAAAT
>NC_041220.1:82203518-82204461 GCF_002837175.3 Physeter macrocephalus | reverse complement strand
AATGGATACAAAAACAAGACCCATATATATGCTGTCTAAAAGAGACCCAGTTCAGACCTAGGGACACATTCAGACTGAAAGTGAGGGGATGGAAAAAGATATTCCATGCAAACGGAAATCAAAAGAAAGCTGGAGTAGCAATACTCACATCAGATAAAATAGACTTTAAAACAAAGAATGTTACAAGAGACATGGAAGGACACTACATAATGATCAGGGGATCAATCCAAGAAGAAGATATAACAGTTATAAATATATATGCACCCAACATAGGAGCACCTCAATACATAAGGCAAATGCTAACAGCTATAAAAGAGGAAATCGACAGTAACACAAAAATAGTGGGGGACTTTAACACCTCACTTACACCAATGCACATATCATCCAAACAGGAAATTAAAAAGGAAACACAAGCTTTAAATGACACAATGGATCAGATAGATTTAATTGATATTTATAAGACATTCCATCCAAAAACTGCAGATTACACTTTCTTCTCAAGTGCACACGGAACATTCTCCAGGATAGATCAAATCTTGGGTCACAAATCAAGGCTCAGTAAATTTAAGAAAATTGAAATCATATCAAGCATCTTTTCTGACCACAACGCTATGAGATTAGAATTCAATTACAGGGAAAAAACGTAAAAAACACAAACACATGGAAGCTAAACAATACGATCCTAAATAACCAAAAGATCACTGAAGAAATCAAAGAGAAAATCAAAAAATACCTAGAGAGAGATGACAAAGAAAACATGACAATCCAAAACCTATGGGATGCAGCAAAAGCAGTTCTAAGAGGGAAGTTTATAGCTATACAAGCCTACCTCAAGAAAGAAGAAAAATCTCAAATAAACAATCTAACCATACACCTAAAGGAACTAGAAAAAGAAGAACAAACAAAACCCAAAGTTAGCAAAAGGAAAGAAATCATAAAGATC
>NC_041220.1:82202983-82203191 GCF_002837175.3 Physeter macrocephalus | reverse complement strand
AGAAGCAAAACTGTCACTGTTTGCAGATGACATGATACTATACATAGAGAATCCTAAAGATGCCACCAGAAAACTACTAGAGCTCATCAATGAATTCGGTAAAGTTGCAGGATACAAAATTAATGCACAGATATCTCTGGCATTCCTATACTAATGATGAAAAATCTGAAAGAGAAATTAAGGGAACACTCCCATTTTTACCAGTGCA
>NC_041220.1:82202382-82202927 GCF_002837175.3 Physeter macrocephalus | reverse complement strand
TAGGAATAAACCTACCTAGGGAGACAAAAGACCTGTATGCAGAAAACTATAAGACACTGATGAAAGAAATTAAAGATGATACCAACAGATGGAGAGATATACGATGTTCTTGGATTGGAAGAGTCAATATTGTGAAAATGACTATACTACCTAAAGAAATCTACAAATTCAATGCAATCCCTATCAAATTATCAATGGCATTTTCTATAGAACTAGAACAAAAAATCTTAAAATTTGTATGACCCCGAAAAGCCAAAGCAGTCTTGAGGGAACAAAACGGAGCTGGAGGAATCAGACTCCCTGACTTTAGACTATAATATAAAGCTACAGTAATCAAGACAATATGGTACTGGCACAAAAACAGAAACATAGATCAATGGAACAAGATAGAAAGCCCAGAATTAAACCCATGCACATATGGTCAACTAATCTATGACAAAGGAGGCAAGGATATACAATGGAGAAAAGACAGTCTCTTCAATAAGTGGTGTTGGGAAAACTGGACAGCTACATGTAAAAGAATGAAATTAGAACACTCCCTAACA
>NC_041220.1:82187919-82201845 GCF_002837175.3 Physeter macrocephalus | reverse complement strand
TAAATGCCCATCGACAGATGAATGGATAAAGAAGATGTGGTACATATATACAATGGAATATTACTCAGCCATAAAAAGGAACGAAACTGGGTGATTTGTAGAGACGTGGATGGATCTAGAGATTATCATAGAGTGATGTAAGTCAGAAAAACAAATATCGTATATAAACCCATATATGTGGAACTTAGAAAAATGGTACAGATGAACTGGTTTGCAGGGCAGAAATTGAGACACAGATGTAGAGAACAAACATATGAACACCAAGCACGGAAAGCGGCAGCGGGGTGGGGATGGGGGTGTGATGAATTGGGTGATTGGGATTGACATGTATACACTGATGTGTATAAAATGGATGACTAATAAGAACCTTCTGTATAAAAAAATATATATATATATTATTCAAGTCATCCAATCATTGAATGACCAGTCGATTAAAAAAAAACTGTTATAATGCATGTTTTTAATCTTTGCAATAACTGGGAAATTTAATTTTTTTATTGCTGTACAGTGTATTTATGTTAAATGTAATTAAGTAGAATCCTTTGGTATCACAGCACATCATTTCAGTATCCCCTATTTTTTCTGAGTGCACCTTAGTTGGTACATATCACTGTGTCTCCAAGAAATAGTCAGGATAGGATCCAGGGATATGTAGGGTATTTAAAGAAAATGAATCAGTGAATGACTATTCATCTATCCATCCATTAATTTATGCAATCCAAAAATAATCTGGTTACTTCTCCAATTTAACAAATACTTATTGTTGAGCTACTATATGCTCAGTTTTAGGTATTTGGTTATTAGTAGACAAAACAGTCAAAAGGAAACAACACAAAACCAAAAACTACCCTGCTCTCATAGAGCTTAAGTTCTAATGGAGTAATATACAAAAATCACCCCCAGACGCAGAATATTAATTTGGAGAGTAGGGGATTTCACATACCTAGGTGTTGTCATTTTGAGAAAGTCTGTCCCAAATAAAGTGTGGAGACCACCCTTGTAGCCTCCTGACCTTTCATCACCCTTCTTCCTTCTTCTATTACCCCTCCTCTCTTTTTGTTTCTTCCCCTTTATATAAAGTGGGTCTCCCTTAGAAAGTTATCATTAAAGGTCCTGGTAAATAAGGATAGGGTTCAAATAAAGAGCCATTATTGAAGCCACTACTTAAAGAGGCATGATCAAAGCTACGGGAATGACAAAGGATGGTGGGGACACTCAGAAACTAACAATGGCAAGTTCCTGAACCCAGAAGGAAGAACCCTAGATAGGAGTTATGCTCATGGAGAGACACAGCCCCTGCCAAAGGCACAGCACCCAAGCAGGGAAGAAGTAAAGAAAAACACCATGATATCTCACTCCTCCTGCCGCCTGTTCTCCTGCTGCTGCCTCGCACTGGCCAACCCAACCAGAAGCCAGACAGCAATTAATAAGGGATATACCTTAAACTAAAGATATAATCTTCTAATAGTGTAACTTAAGGTAATGATAAGAAATATCTTGGGCTAGTGAGGGCTACCTCTTGACCCTCAGATCATATTGATCTCTTACAAGGTGCCATCCCTATCACACACCTTCTGTGTTACTAGAACTCACTGCTGCTTTCAGTCATTCACCAACTTTTAAGTTAGCTGCAGTTGCTGATTTGCTAAATTAATGTGTTTTCAGAGGAAATGCCATGGCACTCAAGAAAATAATCAGGGGCTTCCCTGGTGAGGCAGTGGTTGCGCGTCCGCCTGCCGATGCAGGGGAACTGGGTTCGCGCCCCGGTCCGGGAGGATCCCACGTGCCGCGGAGCGGCTGGGCCCATGAGCCATGGCCGCTGAGCCTGCGCGTCCGGAGCCTGTGCTCCGCAACGGGAGAGGCCACAACAGAGGGAGGCCGCATACCACCAAAAAAAAAAAAAAAAAAAAAAAAAAAATCAGATACAGGAGATGAGGAGGTTAGGATGTCCCAATCAGACTGTCTTTGGCCTCTAATTTATTAGTGTTTACTTATGTAAAATGAAATCCTGCCCTTTAAAGAATGGATCTATGGAACATTTTGGGTGAAAGGAAGCCTTCCGGTCCTGTGGGCATTGTCCTTACATGGGCAGCCTTGAGAAGTTACTCACTGATGCGTTTGGAGAAACATGAGCTCTTGTATCATGTACACTCTCAACCAGCAGATGTCATGCAAAGTCCTGTGCATGTATTTTTCTACTTGTTGCTGTCAGTAGAACAGCAGTGTATGAAATCAAGGAAAAATTCTCATAGGCTTGAAATACCAAGAATTATCTCTGTTTTCTTTGAGAATAAATAGCAAGTTTAATAAAAATATTTCATATTTTAGGGAAGAAGAGCAATATATTAAGATATTTAATATATTTAGTGAGAAGAGAAACTATCAGGAAAAGAAGTAATCAGATAGTCCCAGATTTGAATCTTAAAGTACAATTATTCTAATTATTCTCCATTGGCATTCTAGCCTTCATAGTTTAGTAACTATGGTGTTCCAAAATGTATGGAGGACAGGGTAAATTTAGAGTGCCTTTCGCCTGCATTGATTCTGTTCCTTTAATCAATAGTCTGGGGTATTTTAAAATCTAAATCATATAGGTTTATGACACAATGCTCTAGACTGAAAACATGCTATTATCCCTACCAAACGTGCTTGTTAACACACAGAGAAGCTTCCCCACAGTCACACAGAAAAGGACAGTCATACCCTGTTCTCAAATGGCTCGCATCTTTCTGGAATATTTTCCTCACTTCATACCACATTGATTGGGATTATTTTCCATATTGAATCCCACTTTGTTCATTCTGTATACATAAAATCCCCTGAAAGTAATGCTTACTCCATTTTTTCCCTTTCTGTTAGTTGTATCATTTATAATCTTTGCATCACCCACATATTTTATACATTTGCTATTATCTTTCTCTCTTCCAGATCTAACAATGTCTAATGTCTAACAATTTGTTAGACATCACTGGGCTAAACGCTGGGTTTTGTGGTGCCCTAATGGCCATCTCCTAATTACTTGGGAAAAAATACAGTCTATCATTATAATCTAATATATGTCATTATGTTTTCATTCAAGTGAATGTGAAACATAATTTATACCCAGTGGATCAATAAACCAATTATAGAAGAACAAATGATCCATGCTAAGCACGCAGTGATTGTTGATGACAAATACTTAGGAAGATAAGTTTTCTTTTTTTTCTTACATTTTACTTCAGAGTTACAGACCATATATTAGTCAGGATTCTCCAGAGAAATGGAACCAATATACATAGAAAGAGATTTATTATAAAAATGAGATCATGTAAATATGGAGGCTGACAAATTCCAAAATCTGCTACACACTACTATATATAAAATATATATTTTTTATATATAAATATAAAATATATATAAATAAAATATATATAAATTAAAAAATATATATTTTATATATAAATATAAAATACTATATATAAAATATATGTAAACAACAAGGACCTACTGTATAGCACAGGGAACTATATTCAATGTCTTCTAGTAACCAACAATGGAAAAGAATCTGAAAAAAAAATATGTATATGTATACAACTGAATCACTTTGCTCTACATTTGAAACATTGTAAATCAACTATACTTCAGTTAAAAAACAAAAACACCTTAAACAAACAAACAAACAAATTCCAAGATCTGCATTCAACAAGCTGGAGGCCTAGGAGAGCCAATGGTGTAGATTTGGTTCAAAGCCCTCAGCCTTGAAACCTGGGAAGAGCCAATGTTTCAGTTCCAGTTTGAAGGCAGGAAAAAGCCAATGTCCCAGCTCAAAGACAGTCAGGGAGGAGGAATTCTCTCTTAATCAGGGAGGCGTCAGCCTTTTTATTCTATGCAGGCCTGAATAGAACAACTGATTGGATGAGGCACATTCACATTATTGAGGGCAAACTGCTCTACCCAGTCCACCAATTTCAATGTTAAACTCACCCCAAAACACAGAAACACCCAGAATAACATTTGACTGAGATAGCTGGGCACCCCATGGCCCAGGCTAATTGACACATAAAAATAAGCCATCATAGACCATAAGACACTTCTCCTCTTTGTTCAGTTTCCTTACTAGAGAATGAAGGGTTTATTCCAGGTCAGGGTTTCAAATCTAGCTGAATTTCAGAATCACCTGGATACCTTAAAAATACCAATTTGGGGGGAACTTCCCCGGCAGACAGACAGTGATTAGGACTCTGTGCTTCCATTGTAGGGGAGCACGATCCCTGATCAAGGAACTAAGATCCCCGCATGCCGTGCAGCCAAAAACAACAACAGCAACACTGATTTTTGGATTATTTGGTACTCACTTAACATCTACTGAGTCAGACTTTCCCTCTATGAATAGAGCCCAGGAGTCAAGTCATTGTGATTCTATATTCTGCAGGTTGATGGTTGGAGCTCTATAAGTTAAATTTCTCTATTGTCAGCTGGTTTCTTACCATTTCTCCCAACAGAGTTCACTAAGAAGAGACTGGAATGCAGGAAAAGGAAGGAAGGGATTTCTTCATTCCTATTTGCTTTCTATTCCTGTCAGCATCACTCTAGAAGTGGCACCTTCTGGAAGAAAGTTGATTCTATTTTTCCATTTTTGTTGGCACTTTCAGAACCAGTCTCATTCTGAGCCCTGAGAACATCCAATTCACAGTTCTAGGTCTCAGTTCTCCAGTCCCCTCATTTGCCTCTCTGAGGTATCAGTGCAAATGGGCAATGGTTCTTCCTCTGCGATACGGGACCAAACCTTCTGGGTTCCTCCTCTGAGCTCCTGAGGTCCCAACACCAGATGATCAGCACGCCATCCTCAGGTGTCTGAGCCACATCTCCATGGCCACTCCTCTGAGCTGCTGGGTACTGATAGCCCCAAACCCTTCCATTCACTTCTCCTACTTATAGAGGTGGTAGCTGCTTCCTACCTTTACTATCTGGTGTTAACCTTACTGTTGCTTTTGGCTGTTCCTGTCCTTCACCTGCTTCACCAATTCCATATCAAATCTTCTCTGTTGAAAGACTTCATTTGGTTTGTGTTTCCTGGCTGATCACTATCTGCTGAAAGTTAGTGAACCACCCATGTGAATGTCTAGGTGAAGAATTGTCCAGGTGCTGGAAGGAGCAAGTTCAAAGCTCATAAAGCAGAAGCATGCCTGGAATGTTTGAGAAACGGCAAGGAAGTCACTGTGGTTGGAGCAGAGTAAATGAGAAGAAAGTATTTAGAGATGTCAAAAAGGGCCAGATCACGTACACCCTTGTAACTTACAGACAAAAAAAATCTTTGGTTTTTATTTTGAGTGGGAAGGGACACCACTGAATCTACCAAAACCACTCCTCTTTAAAGCGAGGAGTGATATGACAAGAAATTTGTTTGAAAAGTATCACTGTGGCTGCTATAGTAAGAATACATTTAGGGGAACAAAAATAAAAACAGAGGTAACATTTAGGAGCCAATTGCAAGCATCTACACAAGAGATAATAGTGGTTTTTTCAAGGATAGCAACAGTGGAGGTAAAAATAACTAGAGAGCTTATGAATATATTTTGATAGTGGAACCAACCAGGTTTGACAATAAAGTGGATAAGAGATGCTTTAAGAATGGCTTCAAGGTTTTGGCCTGTGCAATTGGAACAATGAAACTACCATGAACAGAAGGGAGCCATTTCTTTTTGTGTGGGTGGGGGACAGGCAGCAGGAGCTACGTTTTAAACAGGGGTCCCCAGCCCCCCCAGGCCGCGGACTGGTACCGGGCTGCAGCCTGTTAGGAACCTGACCGCACAGCAGGAGGTGAGCAGCGGTGATTGAGCACACCTTCATCGGCCGCTCCTCATCTCTCCCCATCGCTCGCGTTACCGCCTGAACCGTCTCCCCGCCCACCCCGGCAGTGGAAACATCGTCTTCCACAAAACGGTCCCTGCCAAAAAGGTTGGGGACCGCTGCTTTAACATGTTCTGTTAGACATCCAAGGTGTTAAGTAGACAGTTACATATGTGGGTCTGAAGTTCAGGGTAGAGGTTCAAGATGGAGTTCTAAATGTGAGAGACTTCAGAAATATAAATGATATTTAAAAGGTACAGGAATGGATAAAGTAATCTAGGGAATATAGATAGAATAGTGGTGCAGGAGATGCCAACATTGAGACTGAGGAGACAAGAAGAAACCATCAAAAGTGACTGAGGATGCAAAAGAGTCGGAAGGATGTTAGGAGAACGTGTTATCCTGAAAGCCAGTGACGGAAGGAGGTAGTATGAATAGTGGCAACAGTTGCTGATAGGTCACCTGAGATAAAACACTGAGAACAGACAAGGTGGCTTTAGTAACATGAAGGTCATTGATAACCATGATAAAGGGCAGTTTCTGTGGAGTGGGGGTGCAAGTCTATTTAGAATGGGATTAAAAGAGAATGGAATTAGATACCTTGCAGTAAGAGAGTACAGACAACATTTTCAAGTCATTTTCTCTTTTCCTTCTTTCCTTCCTTCCTTCCTTCCTTCCTCCCTTCCTTCTTCCCTTCCTCCCTTGCTTCCTTCTTCCTTCCTTCCTCCCTCTCTCTCCCTTCCTTTCCTTCCTTCCTCTCTCTTGTCCTTTCCTTTCCCTTCCTTCCTCCCTTCCTCCCTCCCTCCCTTCCTCCCTCCCTTCCTTCCTTCCTTCCTCTCTCTCTCCCTTCCTTTCCTTTCCTTTCCTTTCCCTTCACCCCTTCCTTCCTCCCTCTCTCTCCCTCCCTCTCTCTCCCTTCTTTTCCTTCCTTCCTCTCTCTCTCTCCCTTCTTTTCCTTTTCCTTCCTTCCTTCCTTCCCTCCTTCCTTCTTTTTAATGTAAAGAAAATGAGAGAAATAAGATGGTAAATAAAGTGGGAATGGGGATTGAGAACATTTTTAAAAGATGGTAGAAAAAAGAGCATATTTGAGTGTTACTGGGAAAAACCCACTAGAGAGGACAACTTGATGTCCTTGATCTTGGGCATCAGTGGAGAGATTTGCTTTAGAAACATGGAAATTCATCTACGGTATTTTTAAGTCATAAAATATATTATTTTACCCCCCACCCCACTTAAAACCTATGAATGATTTTTCCTTGTTTTAGAAGAAAATCCACAGTCCCCACCCTTGCCTTCAAGGTTGAGCATGAACTGGGTTCTACCTCTCTTGCCTGCACCATCTCTTACTGCTTTCCCTGCTGCACTAAACTCCAGCCAGTCTGGCCTCCTTTTTGTGTCTTGAACACATCAAGCTTTTTCTTGCTCCAGAACACTTGCACTTTGCTTTCCCTCTACCTGGTAAACTATTCTCTTGGCTTTTTAGGCTCCGTCTTTCACATATTTTAGGTTTCAGCCTAAATACTTCTTTTTCAGAGAATCCTTTCCTGATAACCTTATGGAAAGTATGTGCTTAGAAATTACTCTCTATCATTATGCCCTGCTTAATAGCATTTATCACTATCCATAATTATCTTGTATGTATTTGTTTACTAGCTCACTATTTTTCTCCCCAACCAAAATGTTAAGTTCCAGCTGTATCTCTAACACCTAGAAAGTGTTAGGCTCACACAATGACCAATAAATTGTCTGTGACATATGTAAATATTTATTAAAATAATAATCAAAACCTCAGTGTCCTGAAGTTCTTCAGCCCTCTAGGATGTTTATTACTTTTAATATACGTGCAACAATAATCTGAGCTCCCATATTGCATAACTGCAAGAGGTCTAATTCTCTTCCTAAGTATTTCTGAGATCACTCCTTGTGTGTCCTAGAAATCCATTTTGTGTTGCGTATCACTTCTTTTCTGTCTTACAGGTTGCCTCCAGCTGTCTCATCACCACTTTCTCATTCCTGAACATACTTCGTCCCAAAACATTGACACAGGCCCCTAAACATAGCTAGAGCGATACTCTTATCTTTACTATTTTAGTAACTCTTGGGGATAATCATGTTGGTAATAATAACAATAATACATTCAGCACTTGCTAGGACTAGACATTGTATATATGTTTACTTATTTATCCCACCAATCCTATGATAAAGGTATTATAATTATCCCTGCTTTCTAGATAAGACACTGAAACATGGGGAAGATATATAAATTTCCCAAAGACATTTAACTAATAAGTGATCAACCCAGGGTTCATCCCCAGGCAATCTGTCTGTAGAGTCCATCCTCTTAAATGGAAGGGAATTATAATCTAGATAAGGAAAGGTTAAAACTGGCTCTCTGATCATTTTCTTCCTCTAATGTGTTGGCTCATTATCTTCGATCTAAATTTTCCCACTAGACACATCTTTGTCAGCTGCTGGCTTATTTCCATATTACTGGGGCTTGATTCTCTTTCTTTGGAATAAATTCATCTCTTCTCAGCTCTTAATTCACCCTCCCTACTTGTTCTTAGCCAGAGAAAACAATGTATCCTAACAACATAATAATCTTTGCAAAGACTAACTCAACTCAAAATAAGCAGTCTTTTATATGATTAAATATTATCAACAGCTTGGTCTGAAGCATGAGTGTTTTCACTTTCTCATGTCCTTATATATGCAAGGCTAAACGAGTCATCAAAGAGGTCCTTAAAAGAGCAAAGGGAGGATGTTGGCATTCACCCTAGAATTTAGAAATGGCTGTAGCCTTTAAAAGGGCACACTTTTGTCCCTACTTTATATGCTGGACACTGCAAGGGTTAGGTGAAACAACAATGGCATTTGCTACACCCAGGAAACTAATAGGAAGAGAGGAGAAGGTATGACACATGACTTCAAGTGTTATAAAGTATTACACGTAGACTCTGAGAGCTGGGAAATAACAGAAGTTTGTTCAGCAAAGCTTATGTTACAATGCCTAAGGAGAGAAGTAAAAATTAAAAGTGACTACCACAAGCCTTTCAGAGTGCATTCATGTGATGAATTGGGAGATGGGGGGCAGGGGTAAATGCTGTTGAATAATAAGGATGTTAGAAAAGAATGATTCTCATAGTCTAAGAAGGTAGAAACACCTGATATACTGGAAACTCAACAGCACACCTGTGTTCCCTAAATATTTTAAGGATGTTCCCTGCCTAGGTGGGTTGGAGATTAAAAAAAATCATGATATCACTTTTCATGAACGTCATAAACCACATGACCTTACATTAACAACAAATACAAAAACAGCAATATAAGCAGCTGCTATTAATCAATTAATTATGTAAAATGTAACTAAGCAGAGCTAGGAGCTGAGGTTCCAGCAATGAACAAAGCAGATAAAAAATTCCCTGCCTTCATGGATCTTATGTTTATGGAGTACTTACCATGTGCCAGACATTGTGTGCTGAGTTTTCATAGACGTTCATTATTATTCCTCACAGCAACTTTTGAGGGCATTTCTCTTTGGCTCCTGGCCATGCTGACCAACAGTGACCTCAGGTTCTCCCCAGACACTTGTTTGTGGACTCACTGATTCAGCAGCTACTCAGAAGCAATGGTTTCTCATAGTCTTCTCCACAAACTCTCCTTTCATGGTTCTACATCTATGGCTGGTAGGACATGGCTTCTCTAATTGACTTGTTGGTGACTCAACCTCTGATCCAACACCTCTTCTGGACCTGTATTTTTCAACAACTCTGTAAGGTCTACTTCCTATAATAACTCAAAAACACTCAGACTGACACTTCTCCGCCCATTGAAACTGGGATGATTCACCAACAAAAGATGAATGCTAATTATTAGTAACATGAGAAGCAAGATGTTAATTATTTATTTCCAGACATATAATTCTCAATAAAATGTTTCGAAGCTATTCTTAAGAAGTGTTGTCTCTAAAGACACCACCAGAAAACTAGAGCTCATCAACGAATTCGATAAAGTTGCAGGATACAAAATTAATATACAGAAATCTGTTGCATTTCTATACACTAACCACAAACTATCAGAAAGAGAAATTAAGGAAACAATCTCATTTACCATTGCATCAAAAAGAATAAATTACTTAGGAATAAACCTACCTAAGCAGGTAAAAGACCTGTACTCAGAAAACTATAAAACACTGAAGAAAGAAACTGAAGATGATGCTGTGTTTGTGGATGGGAAGAATCAATATTGTTAAAATGACCATACTACTCAAGGCAATCTATAGAGTCAATGCAATCCCTATTAAAATACCAAGGGCATTTTTCACAGAACTAGAACAAATAAATTTAAAATTTTGTATGGAAACAAAAAGACCCCAAATAGCCAAAACAATCTTGAAAAAGAAAAATGGAGCTAGAGAAAACATGCTCCCTGACTTCAGACTACACTACAAAGCTACAGTAATCAAAAAAGTATGGTACTGGCACAAAAACAGATACGTAGATCAATGGAAAAGAATAGAGAACCCAGAAATAAACCCACATACTTATGGTCAATTAGTCTACAACAAAGGAGACAAAAATATACAATGGGGAAAAAACAGTATCTTCGATAAGTGGCGCTGGGAAAACTGGACAGCTACATGTAGATGAATGAATTTAGAACACCCTCTAACAACATATACAAAAATAAACTCAAAATGTGTTAAAGACCTAAATTTAAGACAGATATCTAAAACTCCTAGATGAAAACACAGGAAGAATACTCTTTGACATAAATTGAAGCAATAATTTTTGGGTCTATCACCTAAAGCAAAGAAAATAAAGGCAAAAATAAATAAATGGGACCTAATTAGACTTAAAAGGTTTTGCACAGCAAAGGAAACCACTGACAAGACAAAAACACAACCTACTGAATGGGAGAAAATATTTGCAAATGATATGACTGATAAGGGCTTAATATCCAAAATATATAAACAGCTCATACAATTCAACACCAAACAACCCAACTGAAAAATGGGCAGAAGACCAGAACAGACATTTTTCCAAAGAAGACATACAGATGGCCAACAGGCACATGAAAAGATGCTCAACATCATTAATCATCAGAGAAAGGCAAATTAAAACCACGAGATACCACCTCACACCTGTCAAAATGGCAATCATCAAAAAGACCACCAAAAACTATTGTTGGCAAGGATGTGGAGAAAAGGGGACCCTCATACACTGTTGGTGGGAATGTAAATTGGTTCAGCCACTGTGGAAAACAGTATGACAGTGTCTCATAAAACTAAAAATAGAACTATTGTATGACTCAGCAATTCCACTTTTGGGTGTATATCCAAAAAAAAAACCCCAGTAATTCAAAAAGATACATTATCCCAATTTTCACAGCAGCATTATTTACAATATCCAAGATACAGAACCAAAGTGCTCCGTATGGACAACCAAAGTGTCCATCAACAGAGGAATGGATACAAAAGATGTGGTATACATACATACATACATACATACATAAAATGGAATATTACTCAGTCATAAAAAAGAATGAAATTTTGCTGTTTGTAGCAACATGAATGGACATGGAGGGTATTATGCTAAGTGAAATAAGTCAGACATAGAAAGATAAATACTGTATGATATCACTTTAATGCAGAATCTAAAAAATACAACAAACTAGTGAATATAACAAAATGGAGACAGACTCACAGATATGGAGAACTAGTGGTTACCAGTGGGGAAAGGGAAGGGAGGAGAGGCAAGGTAGAAGTATTGGATTAAGAGGTACAAACTATTATGTATACAATAAATAAGCTACAAGGATATATTGTATAACACAGGGAATATAGTTAATATTTTCTAGTAACTATAAATGGAGTATAACCTTTAAAAATTGTGAATCATTATGTTCTACACCTGTAATTTATATAATATTGTATATCAACTATATCTCAATGTTTAAAAAGTAATAAAAAAAGTTTTTCCTATCTTGAAAAGATATCTCCAACCCCATGTTTATTGTAGCATCGTTCACAATAGCCAAGACATGGGAACAACCTGTGTCCATCAATAGATGAATGAATAATACACACACACACACACACACACACACACGGAAGATTATTCAGTAGTAAAAAGAAGGAAATCACGCAATTTGTGACAACATGGATGGACCTTGAGGGCATTATGCTAAGTGAAATGAGTCAGACAGAGAAAGGCAAATTCCCTTTGAACTCAATTATATTTGGAATCCAAAAATGCTGAACTCATAGAGAGTGTAAAACTCATAAAAACAGAGTTGAATGGTGGTTGCCAGGGGCTGGGAGCTGGGGGAAATGGAGAGATGTTGGTCAAAGTGTACGAACTTCCAGTTATAAGACAAATTCTGGGGATCTAATATGTAGCATAATGACTATAGTGAAAAATACTGTATTATATACTTGAAAGCTATGCTAAGAGAGTAGATTTTAAATGTTGCCCCCCACACACACACAAAGTAATTATGGAAAAAATTTGTCCTGTTGGGAAAGTTAATATAATACACATGACTTGGTAGTTTAGTGGTTCAGATGCTTTTTAAAATTGTCCACATTTCCTTCTGTTGATTTTAAAAAGCAATAGCCTGAAACTGACAAGTCTGTCCCAAATCCCAAAACAGGCTTGATTTTGCATGTAATACACAGGATTAAAAAATACTGATAAATATTTGACTCTGTTTTTTTAAGTCTTTACTGTAGAACATTAAAAATTATTCAACTAAAATGAAATGAACCACAAGTTGTTTATGTAACTGAGGATAATATATCAAAGAATATTATGATAGTAAACTGACAGGGAAAAACGATTTACTAGTCTCAATTTTGAAAGGATAACAAAACTGTTGGAGATCATGTTTGAAATGTCATTCTGCCTCACTGAACTGCATAATTTGTATTAATAATTTATGATCACACTATTTTTTATTTAATGTGCACATTGGCTTTTATAAGCATGTTGGGAATTACTGCAAACTTAATTTCACATAAAATATACCTGTATTTCACGATACTTTGCTTTACGCATTTTGAGTACAGTACCAGATGTGTAGCTGATCCAATTTTTTCATTTACTTTTTAAAATAAACAATTTTTGAACAGTTTTGGATTAACATAAAAGTTGAGAATACAGAGAATTCCTATATAACCCAGGCCCAGTTTCTTATTCTTTAATAAGTAATAAGATATTACTAACATCTTATATTGTTTGATACCTTTATTATAATTAATTAACCAATATTGACATATTATTAACTGTGGTTTATAATTTATTCACATTTTCTTACTTTTATCCTGATGCCCTTTTTCTGTTCTTGGATCCCATCCAGAAAGCACATTACCTTTAGTCATCAGGTCTCCTAAGGCTCCTCTAGGCTGTGACAGTCCCTCAGGCTTTCCTTGATTTTGATGACCTTGACAGTTTTGGGGAGTACCAGTCATGTATTTCATAGACTGTCCCTCAGTTGGGATTTGTCTGATATTGTTCTTATGACTAGACTGGGGTTATGGGTTTTTGTGAGGAAGACCACAGAGGGAAAGTGCCCTTTTCATCACATCACATTAAGGATAAATAAATGTGACTCATCACTATTGATGTTAACCTCTATCACCTGGCTGAGACGGTGTTTGTCAGGTTTCTCCACTGTAAGGTTACTCTTTTTTCTTTCCATATTCTACTCTTTGAAAGGAAGTCGTTTCAGTTTAGTTTGCTGGGGTTACCGTAACAAAGTACCACTATCTGGCTGGCTTACATATCAGACATTTATTGTCTCACAGTTCTGGAGGCGAGAAAATCTGAGGTCAAGCAGTCGGCTTGTTCTGAGTGTGGTGAGGGAGAATCTGTTCCATGCCTTTCTTCCAGCTTCTGGCGGTTCGCTGGCATCTTTCAAGTTCTTTGATTTGTACACACATCACCTCGATCTCTACCTTCATTTCACTTGGTGTTGTCCCTGTGCTTGTGACTCTGTCCAAATGTCCGCATTTTAAAAGGTCTCTAGTCGGGGCTCCCCTGGTGGCACAGTGGTTGAGAGCCCGCCTGCCAATGCAGGGGACACGGGTTCGTGCCC